>NW_023270426.1:62338801-62369030 GCF_011800145.1 Mirounga leonina
TCTTTCTTTCTTTCTTTCTTTCTTTCTTTCTTTCTTTCTTTCTTTCTCTTTTTCTTCCCTTTTCCTTTTCTTTCTTTCTCTTTTTAGGTAGGAAGTGCGTGTGCAAACGGGTCTTGATGCGTTTCAGGAGAAAGAATGATCTGTTAACTTTTAAACATCTTTTGGGGTTGGTAAAAATTGCTGAAACATTTTAACATGTTTTTGGGGACTCCTGACCAGACTGGATGAGGCAGCAGAGTCACCCTCTCAGACCGAGGTCTTCAGTTAAAGATGGTGGGTTTGTGAGGGAAAGCAAGGGAATACCTTACACAGTTCTCCCTCACCCCAGTAACAAAACCTGTCACATCTCTACTTCTTACTAGAAAAGGGATAGTGTCCTTATTTGTACACCTCTAAGGTGATTATTAGATGCCTCTGTGAAAAAATCAGGTTGGGAGAGGACAGCTCATCTCTCACACACACGGATTTTTAAAGCCTGCCTGTATCTATAGTTTAATCTTAGAAACACTTCTATTATGTCCATTCTCAACCCTAGCTATTTTTTTTAATTGTTGAAGGGCCATGCCTTAGAGAGGAGAAAACTTTCTTTTTAAAAAGATTTAAACCCACAGTACCAGTTGTTTGTTGTTGTTATCATGATTATGATGGTTATTATGTCATCCCTCCTTTTTGCACTTGATCTGATGAGAGAACTTTTTAAAAGAGTGTGAAATGAAGGACACAAAGACAGTATATCAATGAAAAGAAGAAAGTGGCCCTTTTAATGAGAACTAAAGAAAACCCAAATGTAGATGAAGTGTACCGTAAAAGCTGCCTCAAAGTCCATCTTAATTCCCTTGGGCTCAGTCATCACGAACCTGTGGTAATTGGGAGTTCTTCACGGAGGTAAGGCGGCCATGGGTGGGAAGTCATGCAGATGCACCTCCCTGCCCTGTAATTCCAAATACATTTTAACCAAGAACTTGGACATTTTACAGAACTCACGTTTGGCTACTTCACTTTCAAATGCTACCTGCCCATTAAAGGGATTTGTTTTCTGCCTGAGTAATCGTCCTCACTAAGGAAGCTTCATCTTCCTGCTCCCCGCAACCCCCAGCAGGTTGGTATATGCTGGGCCATATTCTAGGTTTTGACTATTATTTTGTGATCAACTCTGTTTAATTTTCTATTTATTTTTGGACCTCAGCCTTTCTGGAGCACAAAAGTCCCCACAAGCAACACAGCAATAAATCCAAGCAAAAATAAGACAGATTTCCTCATCGATGTGTAATAAAGTTAAAGGACATTGTTTTGTCAGACAAGCGCTAAGTAGAAAATAAATCTCAGAGTCTGGGGAAACAAAACGGAGCGCTGCTGGCGTGTGTGTAAATTTACTTTTAAAAGCAATAAATCAATGTTAAATTAAACAGCTGGGTACCCTGTCTAGGAGAAGGTTCAGTGTTTAAGAAGACCTTGATGGGAGAAATGTGCTATTTAACAAGACACCAAAAAAAAAAAAAAAAAAAAAAAGTTGAATTTTTATTGTGAGCTGAGGCAAGACTGGCCTGGGAACTTCTCTGGACTTCATAGAGGAAGAAGAGGCAGTGTGAATTGTATCCACTTGCCATCCTGAGATCTCTACATATGTTTTCAGGCATCAGGAGGCAACGAGGTTTCATGGAAATGTTTTAGATGTTTTGGATATTGTCGATTAAGCTCTCAGATCCTCTCTTTATTGGCTTAGGTTTGTTGGAGGAGGGGTTATGATTTTTGTGTGATTTTTTTTTTCTGTAAATACTATAACCTGTGGAGATATTTTAATGAGCACATTGAACATATTCTTATCAAATGGTTCCTTTATTCTCAATGTGGCTGCTTTGCACAGTAAATAGCATAGTAGAAAAAATAAAGAGATCTGTTATTTCATATCTAGTATGCTTGTTTTAATTGAGAAGTAAACCTGGGAGTGGAGTAGCATTTAAAACTCAACTGGAATATTGTGATAGTCCTTTTCTAAGGTTTCTTTCTTTCTTCCTTTCTTTCTTCTTTCTTTCTTTCCTTTGTAGTTGGTTGTTGGTGGTGGTGGTTGTTTTTTTACAAAACACTTCACTGGGAAAAATTGCATGTGTGGGGTTGGGGCAGGGGCCAGAACAATAGAAAACCTAAGCTCTGGCTCTGTATTCTAAGAACAGTGCGAATCAATGAGTTATTACAAAGGCAATCATCAATAGCAGGAAATTAGGAGAGTTTAAGGCTAGCATATATGTACATTGGATTTCTGTCCCTCCACTCCCAATCTTAAAGTAAAATTCTGGAAGGGCTCAACAGAAGTACTTTAGAAAGCAGACTTATTACTGAGATGAGCCCTCTTGATTTTTTGAATTCAGATCAACTGGCTTAAAAGAAAAATATGGGGTTCTTGCCTATACAGAAACCAGTAGATTATTCTTTATTCTTTACTTTCTTTATATCACAATCTCAGAAGCTTTGTTTTGTTAGCCCAGTTCCACAGAATACTCATATAATTAGGTAACATCATTTAAACCTTAAAAAAATGGAAAAAGTGGCTGTCTTTCCCCTCAAGCTACAAAGGAACAGGCGTGTTTGGCAGCATCCTAACTACCTATGACTTTTCTTCAGCCAAAGGAACTATCAAAGACCCGGTTGCCTAGAGAAGACTGAAGTTATACTATTTATATTTAGAAGGCAGCATTCAGTTTCCATGACCATCCGTGGCATGTAAAGTAAATCTGTGTCTTATGCCACTCAGAGATAGCTCGGATTGCCCGTCAGGAGGCGTCTGGGCAAGCCTTGTAAACTCAGAATGACTTCTCAAATCCTGCTAGGTTTTCCCAGCGATGTGCTTTCCTGTGCGCTGAAGCCCTGGGAGTCATGTCAGCCCAAGGTGAGCCTTTCAGGCGCTGCTCTTTGTCCCCATCTAGATAGGAAGGTGCAGAATTAGGCACTGGACTGGTTGGGGGGGGGGGGGCTTGAGTGGGAATGGAAAGGCCGCTTGTTCTAATTAAAGACAATAAGCAACCCTGTGAGGAGCTGTCCTTTAGCCTTAGCTTGAGGCAGAAAGGGTCCTGTCTCACCTCAGTAGTAAGTCTGTTTGAACTGGCTGGTGGGGCGAAGAGTCGAAGACAGCAGGTAGAGCTGGGCTCAGGTGACACCGGGCCGGTGTTTAAGTCGCAGCAAGTACATCTCCAAGTCCCTCTTTGCCTCCCAGTTCCCTGGTCTCTGTGCTCTGTGCTTGACTCAGGCGCACTTTGATTCTAACTTTGCTTGCTAGATGGCGCTCGGCGTCTCAGGACATTCCATTTCAGAATTAAAGCGGCTTTTTAGCACCGTTGTTCTCAACTAGTTGTGGGTATTCGATTAGCACAGTGCTAGCAGTGTTATTATTGCCCTTGTTTTTGACATCCTTGTTCACTTTTTTATTAAAGTGACGTTCAGGTGGGAGTTACCCATCCTAATCTGTGTAATAATACAATTCAGTGAAACTGCACCTGAATTAAGGGCATATTTATGGCTCAATTACTCTTTGTGATGCATTTCAGAAAGCACTTGAGTAACTTTTCCTCCAGTAATCTGATTGAGGTTTTCAGGAAGAAGATAAATCAGCAGGTCCAGATGGATACTTACAATCCTTGAGGTTTACCACCAGAGTCCACCTCCCACTTTACCATTACTACCCATTCCCATTTCAAGATGAATTAAGCTGATCTCAGGGAACTTATTACTTTCATTTATCACTTGTGGTATACCATTAATTGATTTTAAAAGTGTCATAATTTGTTTAAAACCCAAATACTGAAACCCATACCCACAGAAGATGTTTTAATATTGGTAATAAAAGCCTACACAAAGCTTGTTTCACAGGAAGGGTGATTTATGGATTCTAATGTATATTTATTTCAAACACTAGTGACTCTTCTCAGATATTCAAAACACTTTTTAAAACTCCTTTGTGTTGAAGCACAAAGAGACAGAAAATCAATAGCTCTAATTTTCTGATGGAAAAAAATTAAGATGAGCCAGAAAGAATTGTATATTGTTTTGTCGAATGAAGATGTCATTCTTACAGCACGCGCTGCTCTCACACTAGTGTTGTGTCCCTTAAAGCCAAGGATGCAGGTGAGGAAGGCAAATGGAACAAAAAAAAAACCCCACCCAATCCTCTATATAGATATCTTACAAACACTTTAACAAGAGACAGTTTAACTTGTTACTTGCTTTTGGGATTTAGAGAACTAACTTGTATGGAAATGTTCCACCTTTGGGAAAATCAATAACACTCAGAGCTGTGTGGTTTGGAAACCTTTTATCAAACCTTGGCTGCTTTGGTGAAGAACCCCGCAAAGTCTCTCTCTAGGTGTTAGGCTGAAACTAGCAGGCGCTGAAAACCTAAAGCGGAAAATTTACAACTTGATCAGCCCCAGCCACACACCAAAAACCTGCTACTGCTGCAAACATATGTTCCAGATTAAGTTAAGCAAATGGCTCTTGTTTCTCAGGGTTGAAAGTTGATCATGAAAATTCAAATTTGAGTGAGTTGTGCTTCCAATGGATCACCGGATCCTCAAATGCTTATAAATCCCTCCCAACTGTTTACTCAAGAGATTTCATATACTTTCTTATCTTCCTGGGAGCTTAATTTAGAATCTCCTGGAAATTTAATCCAATCAGGTATTATTTTCCGGGAACACATGTAGTTTTAAAAGTTGGCTAAGTTGAAAACGAGGTGTATTCTTCCTTCTAATGTTAAAATGCTAGATAGCTAACGTGTAACTCAGTTGTTTTAATGCTCTATTTCCTCGCATACATACTAACTTTAAAAAGCAGAAATTAAACTGCCGATTTATTTTCAAGTTCCTTGAAAGTTTCATTCTCCAGAGGAGTAGGTGATTTTTTTTTTTTCACAGCATGAGACAAAATAAAGGAGTGTTATCAGAGCCTTTAATTATGTCAGGAAAGACTAAATCATGGTGTTTCTTTTACTGGGGGTAACTGTCTTTTGCAACCTCCCTGTGGTCATCCAGCCATCTCCCAGCTAAATTATTTGAAGACCAGTCTGGCTACTAAGGTGTCTTGTAAGGAAATTTAGAATTAACGCCCGACTCTTCAAAGTGTCTGGCTCCTTGGGTAAGTTGCAGAGGATGGAGGCAGGCATCAGGCACCTTGGGTACCTTCCTATGTAATCGCGGGAGTCCGAAGTCCTTCCCTATCACCTCCCCGCATTCAAATGCTCATCCTGCAGATTTTAACCGATATTGTCATGTTGAAGTTTGGTAGTTATTGTTTACATTTCTCCCTTCCCCAAGGGGTCTTGGCAAGTGTTTAAGAGATTATTGATTTCCAAGAAACCAAATAAGGAAGGCTGTTCTTTTATAACATATGAAATACACACTTTTCTTTAACTAAATAGGCAGTGTATATTTGACATTGACAAATGGACAGGAGACAAGAAAACTTATTTTAAAAGATTCTGAAAGGGAAAAAATGGACAAGACAGCAGCAGTCCTACAGAAGAGGAGGATTGGAATTAAGGGAAAAGCTTGGAGAAAAGTGGGGGGATGGCTATCTGTGCTGTAAGATGGTTTAAAGTTTCATCGGACACATACAGGTGGTAAGCAAACATCGTTGAAGAAGCTTCTTTTAGGGGGACCTAATCATAGCAGTTTTTATTTATTTATTGTTAAAATGAGCTTCCTCTACTTCTTTTCTCCACATTTTTCTCTGGCATTGTGGTACTGAAATATCCACCCAGGTTTGGGAGTTTCTGATTTACTTAGAATCAGTACCCAGAAAAGCCATTCTGAAACTGTGTCAAGAATACATTAAAAAAAAAAAAAGTAATAAATACCTGATAGAGATCTTAACTATCCCTTCCCCCAAGTCAAAAGGGAAATACCCAGTGAAGGAAGGAAATTTCCAAAAACCCAGATTGAGAGAACAAATGGTAGGCACCCCGGAGTTCAGTGTTATATATCCTACCCCAGATCTCCACAACTTCCCTGCACCAACAAAGGAAAGTCCCATGTCCTTCCCTGCACCTGATCTCTTTTCTTGCTCCTGAACATTAGGAAGGTGAGAATGAAATATTTCATTTATCCAAAGATGGAAGCTCAGTTTATGGAATGAGCTCCCCCAAAATATACCAGACAAAGACACGCAAACATTATGGAGATATTTCGCTTGAGGGTTCAGATCTAGAATCTGCAAGTCTCCGGGTCACTATTATTCAACAAGTCCCCTTTGTTAGTTACCCTGCACACTTCAGCTGGGAAACTTTGTCAACCCAACTTCTCCCCAGTTTTGTAGGAGGGTGGCACCGCAGTTTAAATAGCTCACAGCATGGCCAAGTTTCTCTAGTAGCACAGACTTATCTTAGTATGTGGTTAAAACGACTCTTGAGACCCCAAGAAAGACCAAACTATAAGGGAAAATTATCTTTGGAGAGAACTCAGCAGTGATTTTGCACACTAAAAAAAGGGGAGAAAACTTTGTGTAAGCAGCGCTGTGTGAGAAAACAGTCTAAATTGTTAACCTGTGAAATATTTAATAAAATATTTGTATGTTTTAAGGGATAGAAAAATAGAGTGTTTTGAAGCTAAATTGCTACTATACTGAGGGATTCAAGGAAATTTTTCACTGTAATAGGATGCCAAATAGAGAATAATTTTATCTTGGAATGTATTGTAATCCGTGTTACTCTGCAAAAGCAATTTTGAAAGCGGTTTATAGAGGCTACTTTATGGGGGGGGGACCACTTAAAATACAAGGGTTCTCTCCTTTTTTCTTTGTTGGCCCTTTCTGGTAAAGTATGGATTAAGTTGGTTTGAAAGTATATTTGTACAATCAATATTTAATAGAAGTTTGCTTTTGACCATCTCACCTGCTTTAACCCTATTATTTTCCTCCTCAAAGTCGGTTCAAAAGAGTAGATGACTAGAATGGGGTTCCAGTGGGAGGGAAGAGATTTTACTCACAGCCCAACAAGTGTGGCGAGTTTCAATAAAACAAGGTGCAATTTGAAATCTTTAAAAACTAGTTTTGTCTTAGGAGTGGTGACTTAAGTGTTGCTAGGGAGATCATGCAAGGAAAAAGACGCCACACGGAAGTGATTTTCAGTTCTTGTACTTTGCTTAACGCGACAGTAAAAAAAAAAAAAAAAAAAAAGCAAGCAAGCAAGCAAGCCAAACAGGTTGACACGCGGACATTTGGAGCTTGGAGTTGAGGTCCGCAAGTAGGAGAAGAGGTAGTGGTGGGTACTGAGCCAGACGCGCCCCCTTTTTAGTGCTGTCAAATAAGTTGCTGTCAGGCTCTTTAGCGCGCCGAGGGCCGGGCGCCCCGCTGCACAGCCACCTCCCCCGGGGCGGTAATTAACCAGTACCTGGGCGCACACGACCGATCCGACAGCATCAGCCACAGGCAGAGCCGTGGGGACCAAGGGCCCCGTGGGTCTGATGTACATTTCTTGGAACACAGATCTCTCGTGTCTGAGATCACCAGCCCCGGGAGAATGTGCTCATAGTACAGAGCTCTTAAACTGGAGCCTGTATGGAGCTGGCCCGCTAAAAGGTGGTGGTGAAAAGTTAGGCAAAGAATAGTTGTGGGGGTGAGACTTCTACCACCAAAATGACTGAGAGTGGCGCTGCTTTCATCATAAAGTAGATGCAAATTCGGGGAGCAGGGAAATGGTGTGTCAACTCTGGGGCACTCTGATTAACACTGGGCATGGAGCAAGCAAGATTCTCCACCCACAAACTGTATACTTTTTAAACTCATTGTCGCTTTGGGCTCAGATCCTAAGATTTCAAGAGCGAGTTTCCTACGGTGAGGGAGTGGTCGGAGAGAGGAATCAGGCGAGGGCCGGAACTTCGGGGTTCTGGCGGAGGGGAGAGGGAAGGGGGCGGGGGGGGGGGGGGGGGGGGAGAAAGGGGGCTGGGCGCTGTCCATGGTGCTAGGAAGAAAACAGCTTCTCTTCGCTGTACCCAAACCAAGATCAGGTGTAAAAAGGGGAAGATAAACCAACAACTCATGCGGCAGGGGATTTTTTAATTTCCGCGAATGTGAAAAATACGCATGTGGCTGTATAATTTAAACAGTACTCTAGGAGTGCTCTGCTCTATCTCCTAGTCTGTACTGTTTAGTCAGATAGCAGCGTTAACTGGTCATTATAGGATGGTATTCTCCTTAAAATGTTCCATATTTCAAAGTACTGTAATCATCAATTTTTGACATACAAAGTAAAGAAGAAGGCGGGAAGAAAAAGGGTGATTTGAGACTTTAAACGTATCCAAAGACACTTAGCTATTTTCAGATTTGATAGGATATAGAAGCAGAGCATGACTTAGCCTGTTAGATAACATGGATGTATTAAGAAAGTATTAACACTATATTGATCCAATTTCATTTTAATAATTCTCCCAATTCTACGCTGGCCAAATGCTGCAGTTATATTTTCGTTAGCAAGAATAACAAGAGCGATTTACCTATTGTGGGGTGTGTGTGTGTGTGTGTAAATTCGAAATGGTTAAGATTTCATTCTAAGTTCTAAAATGGTACTCTAACAACTGCATGCTCTTAAAACAAATTTGATTTCTTAAAAGACAGGTGGCCAGGAAGAAAGTAGGATGCAGATAGAAATTATTTCAAAATGGGGATAAAGAACTAAATGGAAACATAACCTACCTAGTAGGTGAATCACACTTTTGTAAAACACACACACACACAACTTTAAAAATATATACTGTTACACCGGTGTATAAAAGACTTTTTTTTTTTAAACAAAAGTGTGTATATCTATATATCTACAAATATATGAAATTATGTAACAAAATTTCAGGTAAACTATTACCTATGCTTGGCCAAATCAGAAATATGAAAAACAGGAAAAAATTTATCTTAATTGTGTTAATCATGAAAATCTTACTTAGCCTCGGCAACTTGAATCCATGTGACAATGAAGAAGGAAAAGGACAAAAATTCAAACAGCTGACACAATGATCAGCAGCAACTGACAGCATCTCATTTGATATTTGATATCAAGCACTAGATCAATATTTGTGAGATCAATGCAATTTTAATGGTTTTTCTTTCGAAACTGTATGAAAGCCAAATTGTGACACTCTGTGCTAGGGTTATTTTTAGAGCTAGTTATTCCAGGGGATGATACTAAGTAATTTACTGAGGCAAGGAAAAGAAAAACAACAACAACAACAACAACTAAAAACCAAAAAACAAGACCACCACAACAAACCATCAATATTTCTCCAGCTGATAAATCCTGGTTATCTAAGTACCTAGAGAAGGTGTGAACATTTATTGGAAAAAAGCCATTTATTTAATTATGGTTAAGAAAAACAAAGAAGAAAATAAGCCTTTGGAAAATTATTGGAGGTACATGAAGATGAACTGGATCAGAAATACCTTTTTCACTCACAATGGGATTAGGTGGTAACTTGAGCAAAAATAAATGAAAATGATAAAAAGAAAAAATCTAGGCCTTTCAGCTACACAATCCCTGCATGTGTGGAATTCAGTGGGAACTAACAGATTTTTCTGTGTCCCAGGCAGAGTAGAAAACTGAGAGCCCTATCTGAAACTCATACACAGCAAGGTTCCTACAAAGGTCAAAAAGAGGAGGGGGGGAAGTAATTAGGTATATGATATTGTCTTTTATTTTCCTTTGAAGAGTTTATACCTTAAAAAATAAAATGCAAATTAATCTAACTCAGAGGCATGTAGGTCCTTAATCTATAAATCTTTAAACAGTAATCTAGGAGAGTTCTACGCTTTATTTTTCAGTCTTTACTTGCTTAGACAGCAGCGTTAACCCATGTGCCTACCAACTCATTTTGTTTGATAAAAATGCTAAACTTTATTTATTTGTTTTCACAGATTCAATTTTGAGGCATTTTCACCTAGAGGAATCCAAGACCTTCACCAAACAGCAATTTCTGGGGAGGCAGATGATGGGGGTGGTGCAGAGGAAGTATAAGCAGGTGAACATTTCAGTAAGACAGTAAGAAGGTGAGATGTGGTGATTGTGGATAGTGTTCCTGATAAGCAGATGTTTAAATTTTCAGACTAAAAGAGAAAGAAAATGTCATTCATTTGTAATTCAACTTTGATTAAAAACTTGGGAGAAGTTAGTTTTTCACTTGAAATAATAGGAATATTTTAAGAAATTTCTAATGCCTGACCTAAAGATCTCTCATCTTTGTTCAAGATAAAGAATAAAATACTTAACTATGCAATTCTTAAACTTTTTTCCTCAATGTCTCTTTTTTCCTAATGTTTTTCTTGATGGCAGTAAATTGCCTAATAATGAAACTGTTAATATATTATTACAAAGAGATCACTTCAAATAAAAGGTACTGCATTATATGCTTTTAATAGTGAAATTCATACCTAAGTCCTTTTTCAGGAGGATTAAATAATGCACGGGGCATATTCCTTAAGTGCCTAGGTAAAGACATATTTTCCAGGATTTTAATAACTCCGTAACAGTCACTGTCTGTATGTGTCTCTATGCTCTATTGTATTTCAAGTCTGGCAGATTGCCTACAAACTAGACACCAACAGTTTAAATCAATTTTTCTTTAATGAAATAAAGCCAACCTTATAAATACACATTACATACAAACAGAATTTACAGACGCAAATGACCTTGAGGCATTTAAAAATATTACAGTGCCTTGAAGAATTTGAACATAAATTTATTTAGAATAAAATAAGTTTACAAACAATCCTGGTGACCAACATATATTGAGTCCCTACAATGTAACAGGCACTGCAAAGACATACACATACTATATATAAGGTTTATTTCTGGTGGGATGGGTATATGTACCCCATGGATGGGTGTGTATATGTACATGTGTGTATGTGTAAACACACACATATATGCATATATACATATTTTTCTATTAGGTCTTTAAAAAAAAACCCTGAGTTATCTCAAAGAAGGAAATCAACTTTATGGTCAATTGTAGTTAATTCAGACTTCATTTTGACTCATCATAATTTGACCAATAATTTTTTTCCTCATAGCATGGACAGTACTTAGAATTTAAAAGTTTAGTGTTCCAAAAATGCTGCTCTTCTTAAGCCACTTTGAAGTAATGCTAGTGAGTCTAAGATCCAGATCTACATGTTAATCTCTAGTTTTGCCTTCAAACAGAATTCAGTTACAAAGAACTTGGAAAGATTTTGAATCTATTCAGAAGAGGAAAACTCTTTAATTTTCTGAGGAGTAAAAACTCCCCAAGAAACTTCATATAGCTTCTTAGATTTTGCTTAGCATACGTGATAAAACATTGATTGTTGCAGTTTGGTGACCCATGAAATTTGGGGGTTAGTTTTCTCTTCAGACCAGAGCATATAATTATGCAAATAAAGAGCTGTCACTGATCTAGTGAAATACTCACAAACACATGCACTCTGAAATTGGACAGAAAAGTGAAAATGGTTGGTGATGTGATGGTGCCATGGTTTGTTTTCCTGCCAAGTTTCTATCCAAGTTCATTATTCAAATTGTAAACTTTAAAAAGAGACATATCATTCTTGGGGTGTTGGTTGTCTTTTCATTTCAGATTCTTTGTATTGGTACTGCAGGCTGGTTACAAAGTACAGTTCAACATTACCTTACCTATGACAGTCTCCCATATTACCCTATGTAATGGCCAAGGAAGAAAAACTGAATAATCTAGAAAGAAAGATGCAGGGCCTCCCTGGATTTCTTTCTAGAAACATGTTTCATCTCTGTTTCAAATAGAACTCAACCCAACAATACAAAGAATATAGCGAAATGTTGTTCACAAATCTCAAGGCAAAGGGCCGGGAAAGGTTGCCTGGAAGGCCTCATAGATTAAGTCAAATTTCCATTTTCAAGTTTTTACATTGAAGGGGAAAATACTGGTCTCTGCATGGTATCCACTTAATGGTCAAACCTTCAGGACGACTTTCTCCTATCTAGCAATTAAAGCCCACTATATAATATTTGGTGACTTTAACCTTTATGGTTCATTTACAATTACCACTCTCTAAAACCCTTGTGCTAAGAATTAACAAGAGTTCTTCAATCTAGCCATGCTCTTTGGCATCGAGGTCTCCCAATTCCAAAGTTACCACTGCACAGGCTGTTGCATAATTTTAGATGTCATGGAGAGTCCCACTGATGAAATCTGAGAAGGCTCATGTCAGACCACTGACTGCTAAAGACATCACTACATGAAAGATCAGTGGTGTGAAACTTTAAAAACATTGATCCAAATGAATCAATTAAATCAACATTCATCCCTCCTAAGTGTGAGGTTTAAAACTATCATTGTTGCTTTTTTTTTTTTTTACTCTACATAGATTTTGAGATAAACGTTGGAATGCTTTGATGGCTACTTCTATTCTCGAATCTCCGTTAATCGACTTTGTGCTATTTCCTTCTTTTCAACATCTTCCACTTGGTGTACATTCTTTACTTTTAGTACAGTGCATGACAGTTGCAATGCTTTAAATCTAAAACCGCCTAACAAAGCTGACGCTTTAGGTAGGGTAGCTTTAAGCTCTGTGAAGTGTTGATTAAAAACCCTTTCCCAGACTCAAACTGATCTTTTTGGAGATTAATAGAATATTAGATAAAAGGAAGACGAACAATTCAAGAGACTCCCACTCAGTCACTCTATACAAGGAAGGAAGGAAGGAAAGTATTCAATTTTTGAAAGGGAGTACCTCCTGGAGTCTTTTATTTTATATTATTACAGCTCCTAATAAGTAATCATAAAATAACCACCACTATTATCCTTTTTTTTTTTTTTTTTGCCACCCATATTTCAAAGATGAGAATGTCTCACATTTATTTAAAGACATTTTCCCCTATAGAGGTATGGGGAAAGTTTTTGAGAAATTTTTAGACTTTCTGTAATAGTAATCTTTCTTAAATGAATCAGGATCACAGGAACCTGTCAGTTTACAGTTATAAACTATGATTGTAACAGGAGACACACATGTGTTTGGATTGGGACTCCAGATAATCCAGAGAAACATGTGAAAAAATTTAACTTATTAGCCCTGATAATATAGTTAACATATTTTGTCACCCAAACTCTCTCAAAGGAGTTACAGGTTTTAAAGGAGGAAAAGCAGTAAAATAAATGCAAACAGGATATTTTCAGATTAGATGTAAACATCAAGGACCTATATAGGGACTTGGGAGCAATGTAATGTCACCAGATTCCTTCTGGAAAACACATTTCTTTACAGTATATTAAAGTGTACTTTATAAAATCATAGCTTAACAATGGGTTCAAATTTCTTTGTAGCTAAGGATATTTTAGATATTAAAAACAAAACACCTTAAAAAAATACTGGCTTTGTGAAAGGTCCAAGCCAAATAGTAAGTAATCAAGTGAAGTTAGGGTGTTACCTTACAGCAACAGTAATAGTAATAAAAGCAGCTATACGGTTTAAAATATTGATGAATGCTGTTCCATCATTCAAGTTTCTGCTTTTATTAACCTCTGTACACGAATAAATGAACTTCTGAGCAAGAATAATACGCCGCTGCTTGTTGGGAAAATTGTTTTTATTTTAAAATGATAAACAGAAATATATATGAAACTCCTGTGCTTTACCTTTTTTTTCTTTTTGTATAAACAATAATGCAATCCAGGTTGAAGCACAAGGCAGAAACTTAAGAAAACAATTATTACAAATAGATTTTCTCCCCCCTTCAAATATCCATGAAAACTTTTAACGGCTGCATGGTTAGATACCTTTATAAAGTTCTAGAGCCAGTATCTCGCTTTTAAGTTTTAACAGGACTATTTTGAATCTCAGATTTATCAACTCCTTCCTTCCCATTCCATTGGCTCTAAGAACTGAGTATATAATTTTTTAAAAAGTCTACATCCTAACTTTAAGCCACTACTCTCCTAAAAACCTGTCTAAAGAAACCAAAATGGGAAGAAGATCAGAGCAGAAATACTGTTAACACTTGTCACCTCCAAGCAGGCGGGCTACTACCAACTGATTGTTGTTACTCCAGGAAAATTGAGGTGGATGATATTACCTCATTTATACCAACAGACACATAATCAACAGGTTAAAAAAAAAATCCTACATTACAAGGAATCTTATCACTTATCAGGTGGAGGTCTCGGATGGTTTGCCTAGCTCTCTCCGGGTTGCTGCAGCTCAGATCCACAAGTAGAAATTACATTTGCACAACTTAAGTTTGCAAATAGCTCTCTATAGATGGTTAAACAAGGCTAACAACCCAGTAGTTTTAAAGTATTAAAGGCAATTAAACAGTGATTCACTCTAGTTGCAAGTAAAGGTTTTCAAAAAGAGAAGTGAGAAAAACGAAGAGAAGGAATAGGAGTGATTTGGTGTCTAAGCTGAGCACATTTACTTTGCTCTAATTCAGGTGCATAAGCTTCAGAAATTTAGCACTGCACAAGTGCTGATTAAAAAAAAAAACACATAAAATTAGTTTTCCTGTGAATACTTTCATATAGTCAAAACACCAAACAATTTATAACACTCTAAAAAACATATTCAATCCACATCAATTTTCAGATCCTCTCAAAGGAAGGTCCCATTATTGCATACAGTTCACCATTACTTCTAAAACAGAAAAGATTGCAGACCAACATGCTTGACATTGTTGGGGTTACACATATTAAGTTATCCAGGCGTGGATAAAATGACGTTTTGATTTTTTTCCTGTGTTGTTTCTGCTAAGATAATATCAAAAGATACGTACATATGACCACTGAAAAAAGATCACTTTAATTTGCCATCATTAAAACTATAAGAACGAATTATTGTACTTACATACCAAACACAGATATTATCAGTTTTAAAACTTGCTGAAATCGGTTCATAATATAAAAACATCTCATCCATGAGGTGGTTATTTTAAATTATTTTTCTGAGGAGTCAGACAGTTCTAAGTCATTTTGGGTACATTTTATCACGTCCTCAAATAAGGCAGGCATGTTGTTGCATATACTTTAAAAAAGGATGAAAAAATATTAAATTCACACCATCATCTGCTACAAACAGAACTTTACTAGGTAATTAAATTCAAGTAATTAAAAATTGATAATGTTAAGATTTAATATTTGAATTTAAAAGTCAGCAAAATCTTAACTTATTTTACCTCTTATATTTCACAGTGTTGGCCAGATATTAGCTGGATTAAAGTAATTGTTGAAACCGTAGGGCAAAACCCTACAGAGGAAGTGGACTACTAAAAATTATGCCATTGTACTGAGAGGAGAAAATCTTTCACACCAGGTCTTTCTTTCCCTTTCTTGCGGAACAGAAACCTAGAAGAATCATTTTAGCTCCACTTAAGCCTTTCAGAAGGAAAAGGTAGAACAGCACACAGGTTCATTTTCCTAATGACAATAAATACTATCCCTAACAAGGTCTAACTCCATGAAAGCTCAGAATAGATCATGCTAGTTAGGATTATCAACAACAACAACTACAAACTCTCTGCACATTAGGATTTTAAAAGCAAAACAAGTGTGTGATCTAAATTACAATGCCACTCAATACACATTATACATTTAAAAAGTAAAGTCAATTCTAATGATAAAGCTGGAAATTCCATTGAAAACGGGACCTTTCACAACTTAAAAGATTTGCTCATCATTACGTTTTGGTTTAAACAATCTTCTGAAATTCGAGACTTGTGTGAAATCTCGTATTCAAAATGGCAAGGATTTTCAGCGGTAATGTGTCATCGGTACTTCGTAGATTTTCACGCAAAGTTTCTCTTCTGGTCTCGAATCGAAAATAGATTGTTAGAGAACAATTTGCACTCCCAAGACGACATAGCGCATCACGGCATTCACGTTCTGAATTTAAAAATTTGGCTTTTCTGGGGAGGTGGGGGGGGGGACTTCCTTTAAAAAAAAGTGCGTAAGAGGCTCTTAGAGGAAAACCTACCTAAAATGGAAGTTTGGAACCTAGAATAAAAGTTTGCTTCTGTTCGGAGAAAAAGCCTGGACACGATTGAGGGGGGCCGGGGGCGGGGGCCGGGGGCGGCGGCGCGGCAGCGGGCGGTAGGACCGCGCAGACGCCGCTCGCCCCGCAGCGCCCGCGCGGGCTCCGTCAGGGCAATTAGGGGCGCGCCGGCCGCGCCGGGCAGGGCGCCGTCAGCCTTAATCTGCGCGCTGACGGGCAGCGCGAAGCCCGAGCTCAGCCCGCAGGAAGCACGACCAGTGAACCCATATTGCTTTGACAGTTGCACTCATCTAGAAATAATGCAAAACGCTATTTAGATGTATATATCACGACCCTGTGCTCTGGGAAGAAAACAATCTAATGAGGGGCTGGGAGTCTGCTCGCCGACAAGCAGTTAGGAGACGTGTGGATGCATGCGCGAGTGTGGTGCCTTGGCTTCCCCTCCCCCGTCTCGCTCGTCCTCCTCTTACAGCTCTTCGTGCTTTATTCTGTGGGAGCGCCGCGTCAGAGCCGGCTTGAGGGAACTGGTCTTTGCCTCAGAGGCTTCGGTAAAGAATTTGAAAATGGACGGGAAGCTCTTCCAGGAAGTTAGCTCGTGACGGTCGGTGCCTGCAAAAAAACACAGATTCGGTTACGAGGTGGCCTCGCTCGGTGCCAGGGCAGGCCGCCCGTCTTCCGCCCCCGGAGCCCGAGCCCCGCCCTCGGAGCCCGCGTCCTCCGCGTTCGGCCCGCGCTCGGGCGCCCGCCCCCCGCCGGCGCGCGTCTCCAGACCCCGGGCGCGGCCTCTCCAGGCCACACCTGTGCGCGAGGGTTCACTCTGCTCCCAGGGCCGAGGGCCGTGCACGTCCGCCCCCCGCGCATCTCTGCCGGCGGCGCCCGGGGCGGCCGTCCGGAGACCTCCGCCGCCTCCCGCCCGAGCTCCCTTCCCGCCCCTGACGCGAGGACGCGGCTGGGACGCCCCCCGCGGCTTGCCCGAGGCGCGGCCAGGCGGCCCCGGGGCCTCAGCCCCTCCGGGCCAATCGAGGCGCTCGGAGGGAAGGGCCCCTCCCTCTCCCGCCTCGAAACCACCCACTTCCCCCGGCTCCGCGCGCGCGCGGGGATTGGCTTCCCCTGCGCGCGGAATCCGGCTGCTTCACCCACCCCGGAGCACCCACGTTTCTCGCTTCCCAAGAGCATAGAACAAATCGGATTTTCTTGCCTCTCTCGGAAGCTGTGCTGTTAGACATCATTTGTCTCAGCGAGGTCACCGCGACCAAATTATATGGGATGCTTCATGAAGGTTCAGATTAAAAAGGAGACTGTGCCCAGAAGTGTCCTAGGAGGCTACATTTTTAAAGATTTTAGGGGACAGTTTTAGAAAAGCTAAAAAAAGTGTTTCAAAGCAGTGACTACAAAAAGAGCATTTAGGCCTCTTATTTTGTCAGGAGGAATTGAACTTTAGAAAATACAGGTTTAGTTTGTCACTTTACAGGGTTATTTTATTTTACTACAGCTTCTTTCTGTGGCTAAATTTGATACTGATGTACAGTGTTTTTCAAGTCAAACCTCCCTTCAGTTTAACACAGGCAAAAAAAATAACAGTGATGTAGTCATAAGAACAGATGAGGATATTAATCGCTTTCGACTCCTTGTGATAACATACTATTTTACCAGTCTCTTCATAACAATTTTTTAATTAAAAAATAAAAATAATAACGAAGACTCTGCCATAGAAATAATGAGTGAATAGCTTTGAAACAGATGAAATCTTTTCCTAGATCACTCAATTATGCAGAGAGATACTGCCTGGAAGTCTTGGGATTCAGGGCCTCTGTCTGATACTTTAACATTGTTAATGATAATTCTTTAGTCTGTAATAGTAGGTCATTGCTATGGTTACTCTACAATGGTGCAACACTTTGCTTTCCCCTTCAGCTATTCGCTGAGACCTGGTAACCACATTTGTTGCCTAGCAACAGTTTTGTGACAGTATCACAATCTGGGAGTTACAACAATAAGGATGCTATGGCTGCAGTCGACCAGAGAGCAGAAAGCTACAGTCTGTGCATGGACTTAGATGTGGGAGCTGGCCCTACTAGAGAACCCCTCTCTTTACAGGTGCCCTCACAAGGATGCTCTCTATCCTCTTCTCTGCAATTTGGCCTTACGAACCTGCATTGGAAACTATGATCCAGTACTGAAGTCATATCCTTGAGAAATATCCTCCAACACTACCATATTCAGATTAAAAAATGAGGTCATTTCTTTATCAGCTTACTCATTTTGGGCAAATTTCAATGTTACTCAATGGGAGAGAGAGAGGAGTGTAGTTTTATCCTGGCAAATTCTAAAGTGCCTTGCCTTGATTTTGAGGTCTTCTTAGAATTCTGGGGAATAAAAAAATTACATGCCTGCCCGCATCAATAGGTGTGCAAACTTTCAAGTTCTTTAAAATATATGTAACATCCAGGTATTTGTTATTATTTTTCCACTGATTTATTCATATGACAAGCTTAAAGAATTCTTTTGAATTTGGAGTCATTTATATTCTCCAAACCCAAGTAAGCAGTTCTAGATAGGCTCAGACAAACCTACTTTGGGTATATTTGAAAGGGACCCAGTTTCTGGATAGGTTTATGAAATTCCTGTTCCTATTTCTATGGTGCTTACAAATCTAGTTTCATTTCAATAATAACTAACTGCACTTATGGTAAGATACTTTAAATTTTTTTTAAAAGATTTTATTTACTTAATAGAGAGCGAGCAAGAGAGAAACAGCGTGAGAGGGGAGAGGGTCAGAGGGAGAAGCAGGCTCCCCGCTGAGCCAGGAGCCCGATGTGGGGCTCGATCCCAGGACTCCAGAATCATGACCCGAGCCGAAGGCAGTCGCTTAACCAACTAAGCCCCATGATAAGATACTTTAAAATCAATTGTATTTCTTCTTTTTGAAAGACTATTCTCAGATGCATACTACATGGCAACACCCATCCCCAAAAACAATAAGAAAAGAAAGAAAGAAAAAAAAAAGGTGTTAATTGTCTTCTTTTCCTTCTCATTTCCCATGCTTCCAGACTCATTTGGCATTTCCTCCATAGTGATCACACTTACACTTACTAGTGTTACCAAGGCTATGATCAATTTGTAAGCTTTCTCAGGGAATTCTTCTCATAATTCCTCCCACCTCTTGAAAACCAATTCAATCTAGGAATCTAGGGGGACCTAAGGAGTCAATGGTCTGAAGCAATTTTAACTCCTTTATTTTTTCTTTCCTGGTGACAATCTTTCTGAAGGATGAACAAATTTCCCTGGTGATAAAATCACTACAAAGGCTTTTTAGTTTTAGCTTATGATTACTCTCTGCTTGATTAGTCCCCGGCTGAAAAGACCAAAGTCCCTGAGATAACTGAGTACCTGCACTGGCTCTCAACATTTACCCCTGCAATTTAAGAGTATAAATAATGAGAATGTGTGCTCTGTCAGAGGAAGGGAAACTGCTGGGAGTAAAGGTAATAAGCAAAGTGGGTTAGAAACTGAACTATAGAGAACTGAGTGGGGGTGGGAGAATTCTCCCTAAACTAAGGAGTAGTAAAGTGAATATTTTATACAAAAATCGCTTTCTTTCCAAAAATTTTCAAAGTAGGTTTTTAATAATTTTATTAAAATAGCAGTTGGAAGTTAGGTAATTGCATATCCACCTGGGGCTGCATATATACATTTCAAGAACATGTCTGGAGACCATTTTTGAAAAGTCAGAGCCAAAGTTCAATGAAAAAATTTACAAATTAATATGAATATCTACCCATAGCAAAGCTTAGAGAATGGAAACTTTTGAGAGCAGTTTTCTAGTAGTTAAAAAATACACCACTTAAGGAAAAATTATTCCATCAGGACAGAAACACTAGACCATTACACTATCAATTCATAAAATGATATAAAAGTGGAAAATATAGGCCAATAAAAAAAGCAGCCATATATTGAGAAACTGTAATGTGTAGGTATATGGAAAATCATTTCAAAATAACATAACCATGTTATTTGAAGGATATAAACATGATTCCTAGTTTTTCCTCTAGCACAACTTTACCCAAATCAAAAGCTCCTCTTTTTAGGGACTATGAACTTGTTTCCACTTTTCAGACCCCTAATCTAGAGAGGTTCCCACAGTATAGGGAGTAAAGGGTTTCCCATATTAAATACCCGCCATGTTCACAGGGAAAGATTTTTGTATCTTCTTGGATTGGCAGGTTTGTTCTTTCTGGATAATTCACCTTTGGGGCAAATTCAGTTTCCTACTCCATAGAATCAATTCAGTATCAAAATAAAAAGTACAGGGTCTCAGTGCTTCATTATAAAAAAGTGTCTTTGTTCAGTCTCAATAAGTGATTCTAAACGGGCATGGTAGTGGCCCCTGGGGCATTCTGGAAATTTGTAGGGATATTTTTGGTGGTCAAGATGATTGGTAAGAACTATTGGCATTTAGAGGAAGAAGGCCAGGGAAGCTGGAAATCCTGCAATTTGCAGGGCAGTAGAGCACAATGAAGAATTGTTTTGCATCCCATATGGTTTTCTTTCTTTCCTTCTTTTTCTTTCCTTTCTTTCTTTCTTTTTCTTTTTTCTTTTTCTTTCTTTCCTTCCTTCCTTCCTTCCAAGATTTTATTTATTTGAGAGCACATGAACATGGTAGGGAGGGCAGAAGGAGAGAGAGAAGCTGACTCCCCACTGAACAGGGAGCTCCACACGGGGCTCGATCCCAGGACCCTGGAATCATGACCTGAGCCAAAGGAAGATACTTAACTGACTGAGGCATGTAGCCCCCCTCCCCCACACCCCGCCATGGTTTTCAAATGTTCCACCAGCTATTCATGTCGTTGAAAACCCTGTTTATAATTATATGGGCTTAGAATGTAGATGTGTTTAACTAATACTCTCAAAGTACTTTTGGCATCATTTTAACATATACAGAATTTTCTAGGAATCCGACACCATGTAAATTGATGGGATTTTGTACTTTATGTTGTTCCGAATATTAATAAGCAACAGTGGTTTATATAATTTCCAAGAGTGATTTACCATATGAGAAAAATCTCATCACTGATGGCATCACTGCCCATGAAACTTGAGTCACTGATAAGCACACCCACATTACCCTGCATTTGTAGCTGTTGAATCCACGGTAATTTTATGTACAGAACTAAGTATCTGACTACTGTATTATGCCTTCTTATGTAGATTTTCTAGAGCACTTATAATATTGATATGCATATTATTTTTTATTATGAGCTACTTTTATTCCTTCTATGTGTTAACTAGAGCATTATAATAATTTAGCTATCTTAAAGTAGGTGGACCATGTTATCTTTAGAATTCATTTCAAGATAGTAAAAGCACTACATAATATTTGTTTTAGGGGAGATATTTAGATGATCCAAGTGTCAGCTTAAATAAAAATGAATAGTTAATTCTTTTTTTTATTATATTAGAGATTAATTTTCCCTATAATCTGAACCCGACTCTATCTCTTTTATCCTATGCAGAGTAGAAAATGCCTTTTATTTCTCTTAATGTTTCTTCCATAAATATTGTTTGTCAATGATGTTATTCACTGTGAAATAACCAAAAGGCAGGGGACAGGGGATCCTCCATAAAATACTACACTGAATATTTATCCTTTACCTATTCTTGTTTTAAAAAAATGAATTGTAGCAAATTTCAAAGTGGTAGAGAGAGCACAAATGGTCAAAAGGATTAGAAACTTAAAGTATGAAGTATGAGACTGTAAATCATATATGAGAATGATCAAATTGCTAAAATGTATCATTTGTTTTCCCCAAAGACTATATATTTTTAAAAAGTGTCTTGTAATGGAACTGAGAAAGAGGGAGGCTACACTTATATAATAGCATTTAGAAATTAAACAAAAATGGTTGGAAATAGCCCTGAGAGTGGAACGCTCAAAGAATAGGGTAAGAGAGAAGAAAACATTGCTGTATCTTCTGTCTTGTCTATTTCCTTTACTTCTTCCTGTGATGACTTCAATCCAAGTGTTTCTTACAAGTCTGCCTTGTCCACACTCCTCTTCACTTGATCTTAGTGCTTACATTTTTTTGGGCAAAAACTATGCCAAAATATGCTAGTGAGTTAGCAGCCAAAATCCTGATGTTTACTTTGGCAGATGTAGACTAGTCTGAAGCTGTACCTCATTTTATGCAGTAGATGTCTTAAAAACTTATATGTAAATAGAATTTCTGTAAATAGAATTTCTTTAAAGGAAGGAGTGGGTTATTTACCTCTTCAATGAATCTTTTAATAAAGTGAAGGAATGTCTGGGAAAGCAAATAATCATTCTTCAAGTGATATTGCACACACACACGTATACATGTGCGGACACACACACCACACACACATCAAATTTGCCAGAGATGAGGTTTACTAGTATAATGATGGGCAGTCTTAAGTTCTCACCAAAGAGATAATTTAGAAGAATTTCTTGGTCAGCTATTTGCTATTCTAATTATTGCTAGTCACCTTATTTTACATGGTCCTAGACCAAAAGGTCATGGAATAATTTCAACAATCTATGCATAATTTACATTTTACAGTCTGGTTTAGAATAGGGAATATAACTGTTGACAGAGTCACTTTTGAATACAAAATATAATTTTTATGTCTTTGTTTTGGGGCCTGGGAAACTAGCAAGTGCCCCTACTCTCTCACTGACATTCCCCAATCCCTCCCCCACCAAAAAGGGTTGTTTTTTTTTTTTTTAAAGCAAGAGGTAATGAATAAATTTTGTTTCCTAAGATAAAGGGGGAAAGAAAAAAAAACCTAGAAAGATATGAAACATTAATATTAACAAGATAACATGTCTATGATACCTTCAAAATGACAAGGTTTGATTTAAAAAATTGATCTTTAACAAGAAAAAGAAATATGGGCAATTAGGAAGTAATGAAGACCCTGTCAATATAGCTATGTTGATAATAACAGGTAAGGGAATTCTTGAGAAAATCTAATTTATAAAAATCAAGAGGTCTGTAATATGCATTATTGAGTCCCACTGGGATTAACTAATGAATTTATGAGCTCACCAGCAGTTATTTTTAGAGAGTTATAAAGAATTAGAGAAATACCAGAGCACTGAAAAATAATGTGCCTTCTAAAAAGAAATAAAATGTAACTACTAAAATTCATTTTAAAATGAATTCTAGAGCTTCTAAGAAGAACATCATTAAGCACCCGCCCCCCACAACTTACCAATATTTGAACAGAGAAGAGCTCCTAATGGAGACTCTCCCAAGTTAGAAGGCGAAAGTGTGAGACTCAGCCACTGCTGGGAGTAGTAAGTGGAGTGGAGTGAGCTGTTCATTGGGACCGTGTGAGGGAAATGCCAAGAGCAGCTTAGTAAACATGTTGCATTGCCTTGTTAAATTGTGTAAGAAGTAGGCAAATCTCTTTGCATTGCATGGAAAATGCAATACGGTTAAAGCTGAAATTGTGTTGAGACCTGAAGGCAAGTTGTCAAGCTTAACCAGAAATAAGAGACAGGCTAAAACAAAGACATAAACTCAGTGTTAGAAACTTTTGGGTCACATGCAGCTTCTGGGCATCCTGTCCTTTCCTTCACCTTCTTTTCTAGATTTCTCATCTATGGAAGGGGAGTTGGGGGTGAGGTGGGGGCTGGGTACGGCACAGGGCATCTCAAGACCCAGGAAACAACTCTAGGCAGCAAACTTACTCTTAGGCAGAGTAGACAGCCTGCAGTAGCTGTGGGTCTCTGATATTAAACCTAGAAGACCTCTCTCTCTAATCAACCGCTTAACCAATAAAAAATGGATACATTTTTATTGCTTCAATTGCCTATCAAACCCAGACAGCCGGTGTAGAAGTGCTTTCTTTGGTTTTAATTCTTGTCTCATGTAACACTCCTACTGTTGCCACAAGGCCTGACCTCCAGGGATACTGTTTCCCTTTAAAATTTGAACCTAGGTTTGGGCAAACGCTCCCTTTTTCCAGTTTCTCTTTGTCATTTTCCAAAGGAATTTTACTAAGGAATTGTAAGAGGATAGAGCCCTGAACAAGGGAATGCAAAGAACCAAAAATATAGTCATTTCCATAAGTACAGATTCCTAATTCTATTATTCCCAACACAATCATCAGCAAAGAGCTTTACTGGACTCCATTTTAAAACAGTGCTCTGCCCAACAGGACTGGTACAACCTGACAGGTATCTTGTCAGGCTTTCCTTTCTCCTGGCTTCTCTGTCTGTTACTAGATAGATATCAATGACTTAGGGCTGCTAGTTTGACTCTGCTTGTATCAGGGGAAGGTGAGGAGCTGGGGAGTGGGGAGGGAGGGAGGGAGAGAGAGAATGAACTGCAAAATACTTTCCTTACTTCAAAACCAAACTAAACCAAACCAAACCATTTACTAGTTCAAATATCCAAATCTTTTGTGGTCCTCCTTTCTCAAACGTGGAGTCTACTCTAAATGATATATTTTGTGGGCAGATAGTTTTTCCAGAGGTTCTGTGACTGATTAATTCATACATTCATACATGTATTTATTATATGCCAGGCACTATTTCTTGGGGCTGAGGATGCAGCGGTGAGCAAGATAAATAAATGCACCACTCTTGTAGCATATTGCTAGTGCAGATGACAGACAATAAACAAGTAAACCAGCGAACATGATAATTTCGGAGAGTCAGAACACTGTGAAGAAAACACAGCAAGGGGATGTGAAGAGAAAGAGGAAAGAAGATGTGGTGGGACGGGGAGAGACGGTCATCAATGCAGACGAGGTGAAGACTTCTGACCTGAGACCTGAAGGGCAAGGCAGACAAAGGTCTGGGGGCAGAGTGCAGTCGGCAGAGTTCTGGAGGAGCAGGAGCAGAGGCTCTGAGGAGGAAAAGAGCTTGTCACAGTTGAGGAACTGAAACGCCAAAGTGACTGGAGCACCGTGGGTCAGGAGAAGTGGTAGAAGATGATTCAGAGGTGGGCAGCCTCCAAGCCACAGGAGGTATCGGAGGCCATAGTGAAAGGTTTGGCTATTATTCCAAGTGCAGTGAAAGAGCTGTTTGCAGAGTTCTGAGCAGAGGAGAATTAAATGTGGCTTGTGTTTTAAAAAAGAAGACAGGTTGGTATGTGAATGGTGGATGGATTATGGGGAGTTAGAATGAAGGACATTTATCCTGATTGCATTTATCGACTCCACCCACCTCTAGAGCATTCTCTGGGGCACACTCTTTGGAATATAGAATCCACTTACTGATAGTTCACATAAATAAATTAATGATATAGTAATAGTAATATGCAGTAAGAGTTGAAAGAGACTAATAAAATAGTATTTCCAAGAACTGAATACAAAATGGAGTTGAACTAGGAAAAACGGTTTCCTAACAATTTTGCTCCTGTGATTTATGCTGATAACCCTGCTTTCTTAGCCCTTAGAAGCACTGTTGTGTGTGGTGGGAAGGTACTGGGAAGGCGAATATGCTGTCACATGTCACAGCATTCCATTTCTGCAAGCAGTCCAGAGGAGACTGCTGGGCTTACTCTCCACACAGGCATTTCCACAGAGTTCTTCATTTCTATGAATGGACACAACATTCTCTTAACTACTGCAGCTCAAAGCCTCTCAGCCATCTTTGATTTTTCTCCTCCCTTGTTTGTGGTCTCCTGATGCAGTTACCAAATCCCAACAATTACACCTTAGCAAAGTTTTTCCAATCTCCTTCTCCTTTTCTAATCCCTCTGTTATCACTCTAGATTTAATGACCTATCATTTAGAATCTTGAAACTTCCGCCTAACTCATTTCATTGCTTTCAACCTCTCCTCCTCTATTTTGTACCTCACTTGCTACCAGATGAAAAATTCTAAAGTATCATTTGTGTCATATGCCTCTTTCTCTGTTCAAAAATATCCAATAGCTCTCCATAATCTATTAAATCAAGTAGAAATTCCTTAATATGGTTTAAAGCTCTTCATTCTCTGGTTCCAGACTTCTTTTCTGAGTTTATTTCTCAATTCTTCTGTAAGTATCCCCTATCCTCCCAGGACCTGCTCAACTGACATTTTTAAAACCTTTTCAAAATCTCAGGTACTGGACATCTGTGATTCTGAAGTTCAGCCAGAGAAGAAATTATCATTTCTGGTTCTGAAGTTTTGAAGAGGCAGGGGTCAAACTTTATTCATTTTGAATGCAGATTGATAAATACACCTTACATTGAAGTGTATGTTAGCTTTTGGAGTTAAGAAATAAATTCGTCTAAAATTGGAATATAATGACAGTTGGATACGCTATAACTAAAAGCTGAGGGAAGTAGAATGTTTTTCTTGCTCTCTTCAAAAAACTGACGAGGTGATGATCCGCAGTCCATTAGCCACTAGTTGATAAGCACTGACAAATACTCAAAGTATCTTCCAGATCTCTTTAGATAAAATGTTGTGCTTATCTAGTAAATACAATTTGCTAGCATCAAAAGAGGTTTAGATAAGTGTCAGAACTGAGAACTCTAGAAAACTTTAACTGTAATTGTTCGAGAGCTTGTATTCCCAAGATGTAGTTGGCTTGGTCTAAATTTAGATGCAGATAGAAACATACCAAATATAAAAGAGTAAAGATGTGGAAAGGACCTTGGGTAAAATTTTATTCAACAGTTTCATTTCCAGGTAAGAAATCTAAAGTTAAGAGAGGTTGTGATAGGCCAGAGGCACACAGACATTTTGCCCTAATATAGTCAATATTTACAAATCAGTAAAACACTGGAATAGTAAAAAATTTCAGAAGATGTATGTCTGATTGCTTTAAGATCCAGTTCAATATTTACTTCCTCTAATAAGCTGTCTTTGGTTAGCTTTACCCCATAGTAGCTACCCCCTTTCTTTATGTTTCAGTATTTTGTATATAGTGTATACTCTACTGTCATATACCTGTTTTGCTTAACTAGTTATTTCATGTATGAAAAATACCTTGCTTTATCTCCAAATCCTTTGGTGGGGGGTAATGCTTCAAAACATTTTATTCCAGAAATCATGGTTGAGGATTAATAGATGTTTGTTATATAAACAACTGGCTGGAACAGAATTCACCAGAAAACTGATGCTTATTAAATGCTATTAAAATATAATAAAGCATGGAATCATAAGCCTTTTCTGTGGTTTTTGCATTATTTTAATGATAATTCCCATTTTGAAATTAGGGAAAAGGAGGCATACAGAAGATCATGGCAGTAAAAACTTGTGAATTTAGAAAGCAAAGTGCTACTGGTATTCTGAATACGTAGATAAACTACTATATGAATTTTTGTAACCACACCATCATTTGTATTGCTTTGTCAGGCTTTCAAAAGCAGACATGTTTGTCTCGCAGCCAACAAAAGGAGCAAGAAAGCAGAGAGTCAGGAGGAGATAGTAAAGTAGTCATAATAGATTGCCCAAGTTACTTAAATTATTTTGAATTATACTAAAGCCTATAGGCCAATTTGGGGAGAACTGATATATTTACAATACCGAGTGTTCCAATCAATGAACATTACATATTTTGTCACTTATTTAGATCATCTTTAATGCTTCTTAATAAGGCTTTATCATTTTCTCCATAGAGAATTTGAACTTCATTTTTAATTAAGCTAATAAGTACACTTTTTATTTTGAGATAATTGTAGATTCATAAGGACTTATAAGAAATAACAGATTCATCCTGTGTCCCTTTTATACTTTTCCTCAATAGTAGTATCTTGTAAAACCATATTATAATACAACAGTGCTCTAAGATACAGAACATTGCCATCACCATAAATATAACTCATGTACCCTTTTATAGCCATGCTCACTTCTCTTCCAGCCCCTCCCTCACCCCGGCAACCACTAATCTGTTCTCCATTTCTATAATTTTGTCATTTCAAGGAAGTTATATAAATGGAATTATACAGTATGTAACACCTTGGCATTGGCTTTTTTATTCATCTTAGTTCTTTGGAGATTTATCCAGATTGTTTTGCATCAATAGCTTGTTCCTTTTTATTGCTGAGTAGTATTCCATGGTATGGATGTACTACAGTTTGTTTAACCATTCACCTGTTGAAGGACATCTGGGTTGTTTCCAGTTTTTTGGCTATTATGAATAAAGCTGCTAAAAACATTCATGTACAAATTTTTGTGTGAGATAATCTTCATTTTTCTGGGATAAATGCCCAAGAGTGCAACTGCTGGCTAAATATTAGTTACATGCTTAGTTTTTAAAGAAACTGCCACGCTATTTTCCAGAGTCATTGTACCACCAGATGGTCAACCATGTCAATGTAACTGAGTTCCAGGAAAAACATGGACACCAAGGTTTAGGTGAGCTTCCCTGATTTGCAATACTCCATGTGTATTCTCACACATTGTTGCTGAAAGAAGACAGCACTGTTTGTGACTTGACTTGAAGAGGACCACTGGAAACTCATCCTTGGAACTTTCCTACACTGTGCCTTACATGTCTCTTCCTCGACCGATTTTAATTTTACCCTTTTGCTATACCAGACTGTCGCTGTGACTCTAACAGCTTTCAGTGACTTCTGTGAGTACTTCTGGCAAACGCTCAAACCTGAAGGCAGTCTCAGGGACACGCGCTTACATTGGTATCAGAAGTGACAGTGGTCTTGGGGACTCTAGAAGTTTGTATCTACGAAAACATCTTGCTGGGCTTTTGACAGGAATTATGTTAAACCTGCACAGCAATTTGGAGAGAAAGAACATCTTTACTATGTTGAGTGAAACTTCGAACATGACGTATTTCTTAGCTTTATTTTTTAGTACGGCATATTTGGTGACACTACTATAAATGGATCTTTAACTACTTGTCATTGGAATATAGAAAGACAATTGACTTTTTTATTTTATTTTTTTAAAGTTTTTTTTTTAAGATTTTATTTATTTTTGTTGACAGAGAGATAGAGAGCACAAGTAGGCAGATAGGAAGGCAGAGGGAAAGGGAGAAGCAGGCTCCCCGCTGAGCAGGGAGCCCGACGTTGGGCTCGATCCCAGGACCCTGGGATCACGACCTGAGCTGAAGTTAGATGCTTAACAACTGAGCCACCCAGGCATCCCACTAAATTATACATTTCATCCAAAAGATTTATCTACAGACTTTGAACTTTCTACATAAATAATCATGTGTGGAAAAACTTCAGTTTTTTTTCTAATTCTTATAGCTTTTATTTCCTCCAGTTATAAATTAAGGAAAACTTTTAAAAAATAGCCTCAAATGTATTTACACCACTAATTATTGAGAAGAATATGATATCACATGAAGCTAATTATTATAAATAAAATAAAACTGGCATGAAATGACCACATTTTTTATTTTGATTGATTTCTTGATGTTAGACTTACAAAAGACCTAGCTCTGTCAGGTAATGTCATCTAGTTGCTGACTGTTGGTCATGAAAGTTTTCTGTAACCTTATAACAGACACTGACAGCTTCTGGAGTGTCAGTTATGCTCCTAACATGTGGTTTCTTTTCATCCTCGTTAGTAATGTAGAAATAGACTATTTTTGTTACCTTCAGCCTCCAAGTCTAGAGTTGCCTTCACGCTGTCTGGTAATACTTTAATTTCCTTACCAGTTCTCTTCCCCAAAGATTTCCTCTCTGAATATCTTAAGGAAAAAAAAAAAAAAAATCCCAGGATGCAACTGCCTTGTACATGGCAAGAATCTTTAAAGGATCCTGAACTTACTGACACAACAGCATTAATACATAAAGAATAACATCTTCCATTAAGATAAAGATGCACTCATTTTTAATTAAATACATGTATTCACAAATATGTAAACATAGCAAATTCCTACTTATGGACTAGTTTAGAAAATGACATGGAAACATATTACACAGGACTGAATACTAAATACCACATGATATTTCAGATTATCAGGATAGGGAAAATTCATGAGCACTCAAATTAAGTTCCCCTAGGGACTGATTTACAATAAAGATTGAACAGAACCAGATATGGCTAAACAATTACTAGAAAGAGTTATGAAAATTATTTAGAATTGTAATCCTTATTGCATTTATACTGAACTTTATCCTAAAAAAATTTCAAAACTCTAATTGGGCTTCCCATATAGGTTTCTGTGCAACTGTCCAGACTTCTAGACTGAAATCTTTCATTATTGTTCAAGGAACTTCTTCTCAGGAATTAAATTTACTTCTGGGTTTGTAAGAACTCTCTTTTTCAAACTTTCCTTTCTTTTTCTTCCTTCCTTCCTTCCTTCCTTCCTTCCTTCCTTCCTTCCTTCCTT
>NW_023270426.1:62369040-62599040 GCF_011800145.1 Mirounga leonina
CTTCCTTCCTTCCTTCCTTCCTTCCTTCCTTCCTTCCTTCCTTCCTTCCTTCCTTTCGTTCTTTCTCTTTCTCTCTTTCTTTCTCTCTCATTCTTTCTCTCTCTCTTTCTCTTTTAGAGAAAGAGAGAGAGGAGGGGGAGAAGGAGAGAGAGAATCTTAAGCAGGCTCCACACCCAGCGCAGAGCCCAACTTGGGACTTGATCTTGACCCTGAGATCATGACCTGAGCTGAAATCAAGAGTTGGACACTTAAGTGAATGAGCCACCCAGTCGCCCCTAGGTTTGTAAAAACTTTTAATTGAGGTTTGAGATGCTGTAATGGATGGAAAGTATATTTTACATGTGTTACAGAATTTGGCAAATACGTATTATTCCCCCTTCTTTGTTTTGTATTCTGGCTCTAAATAACATTACAAATTTAATTTTAATTTAATCATAAATATAATTAAAAAGTCCTCCCCCAAGTATTTTATTATTTAAATATTTTATTTATTATTTTATATAGAGAGAGTCTGAGTAGGGGGAAGGGCAGAGAGAGCAGAAGAGAGAGAATCCTAAGCAGACTCCACACTGAGCCAATATGGGGCTCGATTCTAGGACCTTGAGATCATGTCCTGAGCCAAAATCAAGAGTTGGGCACTTAATCGACTGAGTCAGCTAGGCACCCCATCCCCCAAGTATTTTAAAATCAGGGTGAGAATTATTACTTGGATCTTGTTAAAGTAGCAATGGATAGGCATTATTTCCCAAAGAATCTCAAATATATCCTTTGGGTATCACTACTAGGTGGATAGAATCTATTATTTTATTTCTATTCCACAGACAAAATTTAAAAAGTCATACTGATGGGAAAGCCCATGAATCCACTCACAAGGTTAGTTAAGGTGGAGGATTAATCTGCACAGTAAAAAAGAAAGATGTTGATTATTGAAAATAAGATGTCTTGGGGCGCCTGGGCGGCTCAGTCGTTAAGCGTCTGCCTTCGGCTCAGGTCATGATCCCAGGGTCCTGGGATCGAGCCCCATAAAGGGCTCCCTGCTCAGCGGGAAGCCTGCTTCTCCCTCTCCCACTCCCTCTGCTTGTGTTCCCTCTCTCGCTGTGTCTCCCTCTGCCAAATAAATAAAATCTTTAAAAAAAATGAAAATAAGATGTCTTCTTCAGTTAGTCAGATTTCAATGCTTCTGGGTCAACAATTTATATCCATTAGAAGAAAAATGAAGACTGTGGTAAACTTGCCTAAAAGAAGTTGCAAATGAAGGAAAACCTACATTATCAAGACAAAAGTACCTTAGGATTCCCATTAATAAAGAATGCTATAACCCATTTACTAGAAAAATATATTTACAAATTGTAAAAAGGGGGGCTAAAAGTTATACACCTTTACAATGATTTAACAGTGAAAAATTTTAATAATATCATTATGTAAGAAAATAGTAGCAGAGTTACTTTTGCTGTTTAAGAGTTACTTATCCATATCTGTTATTGAAAAAAGCATCTGAGATGACTTATATATATATATTATAGTAGGATAGTAGAAAAAGGAGTGAAGAATAAAAGGAGTTAGAGAAATAGGATAAAGGCAGGGATAAGGTGAGATTAATACATAATGCTGATTAATACAAAGACCTGTACAATTGATGGATGATGACCAAAATTTGACTGCACTTCTTATTAACCAATACAAAGAAGGTTATACAACTGATCATGATGCACTGTACCTAGGTAATAAAAGCAAACCAGGTGTGAAGAACAGCTGTTTTTTATACTTGTGTCCTTAGTGCAGACTTATGCTATGACACTACAGAGCAACTTGGGAGAAGTCACTCAGAGGACATCCAAATAATGTGTTTCAGGTGACCTGATAGTCTGTAATACTCTGGCTTGTTCAAGAGAAAAATTAATCATGTCTAAAGGAATGGATGGACAGTATCTCCTTTATATAACTCTATTATTTTTTAGATAATTGTATTATTTGTATTTTTGCCCAATAAGATTTGAGCAACAGAATTGTTGCTGAGGTTACATTCTCTGGCTGAACTTGGATGACATTATTTTTGTTATTTTGGGGTCATCAATATGCTTTAATATCTACTCCAGAGGTTATAAAGCCTAACTAGGATATGTGCCCGAATAGATGATTCCTCTATAAAAAAATGGGGGCTAAGGGAGTGCTTGTGGGGAGGAAGGGCCAAGAGTTGCTCAAAAAAAAAAAAAATTCTGACTGCATTTCAATAGATGAATAAGTAATTATAAAGGTCCTGTATTGGATAGCATGTCTGTAAAAACTTTCAGCTTAGGTATTACTGCAGCCACAAATCATCACTAATAAATAGCCCATACAGGGGTGCCCTGGCTGGCTCAGTTGGTGGAATATGCCAGTCTTGATCTCAGGGTCATGAGTTCAAGCCCCATGCTGGGCCTAGTACTTAAAAAAAAATAGCCCATAGAATGTGGAGAATTTTAAAAAATTCAATTTTAAGCTAGTAGGTTTAAAGTTTAGCTAGTATGGTTGTAATACGTATTCCTAGTAATTATCATCATCATTAAGAAATAAAAGTTAAGGAGCGCCTGGGCGGCGCAGTCGGTTAAGCATCCGACTCTTGGTTTCGGCTCAGGTCATGATCTCCTGGTTGTGGCATCGAGACCCACCTCTGGCTCTGAGCTCAGCAATGGAGTCTGCTTCAGATTCGCTCTCCCTCTCCCCCCTGCTCACTGTCTCTCAAATACATAAATAAAATCTTAAAAAAAAAAAAAAGAAGTAAAAATTCAAACTGAGTATTTCCTGTGTTCCTGGCATGGCACTAAGCACTTTATCATACTAATTCATGTAAACCTGAGAATAATTTTTGCAAAGCAGGTGGTGTTGCCCTCATTTTGCTGATGAAAAAACTGAAGTCTGAAGAGGTTATGGAGCTTGCTAAAGGTCTCAATGCTAGTAAATAAGAACTAGGGACTTTGTTTTGTTCACCCTTTATTCGATTGCCTAGGGCCATGCCTGACACCTAAAAGCTTCTGCATAAATATTTGTTGAAAGAGTGGAGTCCAAATGCCAGACTATTAAACTACAATACAGGGCTACTAGGGTATAAGCCAATACATGGTTTCAGTTTAAGGCAGCTGATCCCTTACTTCTTTCTTAAAGTAATGAGCCCTACTATGTTGACTTCTTGTTTTGGTAAGTTAAGTGGGAAAATGATCACTATCTTTGATATGCCAATGTAGACTTTTAGAAGACATTTTGGTGTGTTCAAGATTTTTTTTTCCATATTCATATTCTTTTCCTGAGCTAGTAAGCTCAACTAGATCAAAGAATGGGTTTGAATACTAAATGATTCACCTAACTTCACAGAATAAATATCCTCTATATATCACATACAGACTGAATCCTGTAAAGGGTTCAGGAACATTCACAATTACTCTCTGTTGACCAGAGGGAGATAAAACTGGAACCTATGGATGCTTCAGCAAAAGAATAGCCCAAACTGGAAAACAGTTTTCTTACCAGTAGGTAACCAGTATACCACAGGCAAAAAAGAATGCAAACATTTAATGCATTTTTCTATTTAATTTCCGTCAACTCTCTTCTCCTTTCCTCATTACCTCATGAATTTAATCATTTAAAGCCAGATGAAAACCTGCTGTAAGCTCTGTTTTGCTGGTTAGATTTTAAAAAGGTGGGTGTTAAACAGAGAAGTTAGCATAGGAGCCATGTCACCAAATGAAATGATGACCCACGCCAAAGTGCTACGGTATGGAAACAGGTAGGTCAGTATGGGTCGTAGGTCAGCCCAGGACTTTGAAGAAATCTGTGTATCTGTTCTTTCTTTATATCCATATCATTATCTTTTTTTGCTAAAAAAGCACCTTGAATGTGTCTTGACTGAGGGAAGATGAGCATTTGCTCCCAGATGACTACGGATAGCAATCTTTCATAAACCATAAATGCAAACCTATTGGAGAAAAAGCCTCAAGGTCAGTTCTTCTAACTTAGACAACCAATCAATAGGTCATTTCCTAAACATGAGGTTTCTATGCAACCACTCCAGAGCAGTATTTTTAACAAGAATAATTTTTTCCAACATAGTGCAAAAAGCTTGTTGTAGACTTACAACATTTTCAGAATGTTGTGAAAGAAATTTGTAACAGAAAGCAACATTTTCACTCTTATATAACTCACATCTCTTCCTCACAGGAAAGAGCCCCCAAAAGGATGAAGGGCAATATGGCCTCAGTGAAATACGCTGAATTGTAAAAATCTAGATTCTCATCTTTAAAGGTGAAATAATGAAAATGTTAAGAATCTGGGATGATACAATGCACAAGACACTGAAATGTAGTATCTACAATAATTAGTAGAGAACATTTTTTGAAATTTTGGGAATGATTTTTGCTTAAAATTTAAACTTGTATTTTACATATGAAAGTCAAAACACTGTACTGACTTTATAACTGATAATACTTCCTGCTTTATTTCAGATTTACACTGGACCTAAATATAACAGTTCAAGTTTTATGACCACAGAGAAAATATCCAACTTATTCAGAAAAGTGACTATCTTACAAATTAAAGTTATAATTAAAGAAAGCAGTTCTAGAAAAAATAATTTCATTAAAAGTGAGTGTTAATATTCCTAACTCTGGACTTAAAAAATTCTCTTCTCATAGTTCAGACAGCATCGTGGACAGTCATATTAGCTCATAATTACATATTTAAAAAGAATATTATGTACTCAAAAATCATCAAATTATAAAATAAGACAAATAAGATGTATCATTATGAAGTACTGGTAACTCTTCACTTTGAAAAATTTCTCCTAAAAGTGACTGGAATAATCTTACAAGGCAAATTAAAACTTGTGGATTAAAACTATTTTAGATTTTCACAAGGGGAAAAAATAAGAATCTTTATATTTCTTAATCTATATAGTGACAGTCATTCTTGTATTATTCAATAGCCTATCAAAAAAAAAATCTTGCTTTTTAATGAAGTCTCTGGTTAAACCACTTAAGTAGTGAAGTTTTAGGCCCCAGAACAAGACTATACAAATTTAAAACCACTAGAAATGTTGACAGATGCTTAATTACAGTGTTACATATGGAGGAAAACATACACAATTTGAGTGGATATTTTTATGAACAATTATCATTTAAAACAACTTTGGGAATAAAATTCATTTGTAACTATGTCATTCTTAATAAAAATTATTCTGTTCAGTCAGTATTTTTTCTTTGTTTCTACTTACCTAAGTTCATCACAATTTTTGCAAGTAAATTCAAACATGAAGATATTCTTTTGGTCAGCATTTCAAGTTCCAAATTTTCTTTTATTAAAAAACATAAAATTTGGGCGCCTGGGTGGCTCAGATGGTTAAGCGTCTGCCTTCGGCTCAGGTCACGATCCCAGGGTCCTGGGATCGAGTCCCACATCGGGCTCCCTGCTCCTTGGGAGCCTGCTTCTCCCTCTGCCTCTCTCTCTCTCTCTCTGTCTCTCATGAATAAATAAATAAAATCTTTAAAAAACATAAAATTTAGTGATAAATTGTGTATAGTGATGTGATTCTGATGCTTTATATTGAGAAATGAAAAGCACTGATGTGAAAGTATTCCTAGAACTCAGAATTATTAAATTTAAAAATAAATTTTATTTTAAAAATAACTTCAGACTCACAAAAAAGTCACAAAATAATAATATAGTTGACTTCTAAATATCTTCAACCCAGATTTTCAGTTTTTAAAAACAATTTGTCATATTTGTTTTATTATTTACTCTTTCACTTTGTGTACATACATACATATGCGTATACACAAATATTTTTTTCTGAACTATTTGAGAGTAGGTTGCAAATATCATGCCCTTTAGTATGTATTTCCTACCAACAATGAAATTCTGCTATGTAACTACAGCTATAAAATTCAGATTTTACATTGATAGGATACTTTTTTAAAAACTCTACCATTTGTTTGCCAATTTTGCCAGTTGTCCATACGGTGTTTTTACTGTCTAGTACAGAATCTAGTCCAGGATCACAGAATGAAAACTATGAGGTTTAATAATTATTTCCTTTTATTTCCATCCATTTTTATAGATGTTTAAAAAGATAGTTTCATTTGGTTTCAATTTGAAACTTCAGAATGACAACACTAAATCTATCACTAAGATCTATGATAGTTTTAGTCAATTATCTGCATAAAAACATACGAATATGATTAAAATATTCCTGTTGAAGGTTATATATCTATCAGTGAGTAACAAATATCCATTTGACTCTATTTTATAAAGAAGCTTGCAATTCAGAAAGAAGAAAATTCCTATTTCAAGGCATGCCTTCCTGGGATTTTCTTGTTAGCTCTTGGAAGGTTATCTGAATTAAAATTTAAAAATCAATCAAGTATTCTATTTGCTAGGAATTAGAGTAAAATATTTATTCGATGAAGGGAAGACTGAAATCAGTGACTAAAGTCAAGTTTCTAAAATATTTGAGGCTTATATTCAACTATGACAATTTTCTTCCATACCCACTAGAAAATACAGAATTAACTGCATACATTGTTGCTAATGGCCTAGAAATAGTTTACACAGCTGAACTGAGGGACTTAAAATTTAAGATCTATTTCTGGCTACTCTATCAATATGCATGAAATTCTAGATAAGCCATTTAACTTTGATTTGTCTTAATTTCTCTATTTTTAAAAGCAGAAAAAGAAATGTTTGCCATACAGATATACTGCTAGGATTTTAGACACTTAATCTAGTGAAATCATAATATTAAATGTATCAAAGATCATAAATAATCATGATAAATATTATAAAGAGTAATGATAAATAAACCATTTGCTTAGGAGAGCAAGAAAGGATTTTACTGTTTAACCGATGTTTGTTGTAGTAAAAAGTAGAAAACACAAATGAGTAAAAAGAAAAAAAAAAAAAAGAAAAATGGAAATCACCAGTAATCCTACCAACCAGAAACAACAAACTGGAATATATTATTTCAGACATTTTTTTCTATACATAAGCATACATATTTGTTTACAAAATGCATTACTTTAAGAATATAAAATTAATCATATTTCAAAATAAATACATTAAAATGTATTATACTGAGTGTTCTTGTTCTAGTTATCAGTTAACCACTGGTAACAATGATAAACTCTGGACAGTATATAACATACAGCTATTTGATGGCACTGAAGAATAACCTAAAGCAGATAGAAACTGAAGGAGATTAAACCTTTCAAATAGTTGGGTAGCCCTTCACCCAAAAGAATTCTTTCTGTAAGGTATAGGGTGGTTAGAATCCAAGCAAAAGGCTGTAGTCATTGGCTTGAAGTGTCCAAAGATGGTGTTGGGGGATACCAGAACAGCCGGAAACTAGGAAGGGAAATTCCTGGGGGGTAAAAAGAAGGAGCCAACCAGAGGGGGAAATCTGAAATCTGGGTACAAACTGCTTTCAGGTTTTTAGTTGAATTCTGAACTGTGTTGCAGGAGAAGATTCCAAGGAGCTGGTAGAAGGGCTACAACTGGAAAGTTAAATAAGCTGTTGCACACCATGAAAGAGAAAGTTTAGAGTTTTAAGCTGTTGCACATCATGAAAGAGAAAGTTTAGAGTTTGAGTCTTGTCAAATTAGAGAGGCTGGATTAACACCTTGGTCTTTCCACTATGAAACCCAGAAAGAGTAAAGATAATGTGCCAGGTCTAAGGGTTTATTCTAAAACCAAATGAAAAACTCACCATAACAAAGTACAAAACACATCTGAAGAAATTCAAGGTCATTGACAGAATCCAAAAACTCAACAACTCGCCACCATAATGTCCATATAATAAAAACTTACTCGATATGCAAGAAAAAAAAAAAAGAGTAAACTGTGATCTGAAGTGAAGGGATGGGGGTGGTGGGACAAAACAATAGAAATGGATTTAAAGATGACCCAGACATTGGAATTAGCAAACCAAAACTTCAAAGCAACTATTATAAATATGTTCAAGAACTTAAAGAAGTGGCTCTAATAAGTGAAAGATATTTTAACAGACAAATCAAAACCTTAAAGCAAAAGCCAAGTGAAAATACTAGAACTGTAAAGTATAATATCTGAAAGGAAAATTCACTGGATGGACGAATACCCAACTGGAGAAAGCAGAAGAAAGCTTCAGTGAACTTGAAAACTCATCAACAGGAATCATCCAAGCCAAAGAACAGAAAGAAAAAAGATTGCTGGAAAAAAAAAAAAAAGAAAAGAAACAAAGCCTGAGTGACCTGTGAGACAACATAAAGCCACTTAATTTTTGTGTAACTGGAGTCCCAGAGGAGAAGGAAAAAGGGACTAGGGAAGGAAAAACATTTGAATTAATACCCATGAATTCCAAATTAGGTAAAAAAAATTAACTTATGAATCAAAGAAGTCCAACAAATAATGAATAGGATAAATAAAAATAAAACCACATGGACACATCATAGTAAGACTACTACAACTCAAAGATAAAAAAACCTTGAAAGTAGCAGGGGTAAAAAAGACATAATACATACAGCAGAATAATGATACAGAGGACTGTTGATTTCTCATCACTAACAATGGAGGTCAGAAGGCAATGAAATGACAACTTAAAAAAACTGAAAAACAAAAAACAAACAAAAACAACAACAAAAAACCCCTCATCAACCCAGAACTCTATTTCCAAACAGGAAAATACCTCTTAATTAAGTGATCAAGCAGAGAAAGACAATTATCATATGGTTTCACTCGTTTGTGGAACATAAGGAATAGCACGGAGGACCACAGGGGAATGGAGGGAAAACTGAAGTGGGAGAAATCAGAGAGGGAGTTGAACCATGAGAGACTATGGACTCCAGGAAACAAACTGAAGGTTTCAGAGGGGAGGGGGGTGGGGGATAGGTCAATGATGGGTATTAAGGAGGGCACACGTGGTGATGAGCACTGGGTGTTATATGCAACTAATGATTCATTGAACGCTACATCAAAAACTAATGATGTACTATACAGTGGCTAATTGAATATAATAAAAAAAAATAAAACCTTTCACAACTATTAAAAAATTAAAGTGAAATAATGTTAACTATGCTGGAATTAAAATATTAAAAAAGGCAAAATAAAGACATTTTCAGGTAAGTGATCAAAAGGGAGAATTTGTGGTCAGCAGACCTGCACTAGAAGACATACATGCCAGAGGAAATTCTTTAGGCTGGAGGGAAATAATACCAGATAAAACTTCAATCTACAAGATATGCCCAGTAATGGAAATGGTAAACATAAGGGCAAAAATAAATACCATTTTTTCTTCCATTAATTTAGAAGAATACATTAGAATATTTATTTACTTATTTATTTATTTATTTATTTTTATGACAGAATCTTTAATGCAAAAATTATAACAATGTATTTTGTGGTTTTAGGGTACATGGATATAAAATATATGCCAACAGGGGCACGTGACTCTTGATCTCAGGGTCGTGAGTTTGAACCCCGCATTTGGTGTAGAGATTACTTAAATAAATAAAACTTTAAAGTAAAATAAAATATATGACAACAATAATAAAAGGATAGAAGGATAAATGGAAATACAATGTTGTAAGCTCCTTACATTTTATATGAAAATGTACAATATTAAATCTAAGTAGACTATGGTAAGGATGCACAGATCAACCCTTAATCTCTAGAGCAACCATTAAAAAATAACACAAAAATGCATACTAAAATGACTTTTAGAGCAATTAAAATGCAAAAAAAAAAGAACAAGAAAACCTGGACAAATGGGGGAGACATAAACAATATATTAATAACTACATGAAATTTAAATGGGCTAGTTACTCCAATTCAAATTCAAATTAAAAAGGCTACAACACAAATGTTGGTGAGGATGTGCAGCAACTCAATTAGAACTCTAATAGGAGTATAACATGGTACAATCACTTCAGTAAAAATATTTGGCAGATTTTAATAAAATGTATATATATCTACATCATGACTTAGCTATTAGCTATTGGTCCAAAAGATAAGAAATAGATAAGAAAACAAACAGATAAGAAAACAAATGTCTACAAAAAGGCATGTAAGAAAATGTTCATAGAAGCTTTATTCATAATAGCCAAAAATCAGACAGAGCCCAGCTGTCCATCAATAGGAAATGGATATAAAAATTGTAATATATTCATAAAATGGATACTACTTAGTAATTAAAAAGAATGACCTAGTGATACATATAACAATTTGGATGAATCTCAGTTAGGTAAAAGAAGCCAAACACAAAAAAAGTATATGCTCTAAATGGCATTTATGTAAAGTTTAAGAACAGGTAAAAAAATCTATGGAGATAGATTATAGCTCATTAGTCTACACCAGTCTTTCCTCTTCTTCCACAGTCTGCAATGATTTAAAATTTAGCAAAAGAATATGTCTATATTAATTGGATGGTGTTGGGTAACTCTACCTCAAAAAGATGAACTCATCTACTAAATTGCAGAGAACAGTCTAAAATTACTGCTAATAAGATTACAAAATCACCTTATTTGCTTATAAGATGGTGACATTCTAATCATGTATTCTTGGTGACTCTCCAAGTAAGGAACTTGTCAGATCAACATGGTGTTATGTTCAACATTTACAGGTAATAGACAGTTCTGGTTCTTAACAACTTGTCAATGATAAAGACAGTACTGTAAGAGCACTTTATCACTAAAGGATTTGCAAAGCTTCCAGAGAATGTTAAAAATTATAGTCCCAAAAGGACAGTTCAGTAAAAATTCACCAACCCTTTTTATTAAATAGACTACTAATATGAGTCATTACATCCCAAGGCAGCAGAACTAATGGGCATATAATAATAATTTAAACTCTGACATTTTAACAAAATATACAACAATGAAGTAACAAAAACAGGCAATGTACCTAATGTTTTCTAAGAATAAAGGAAGAAAATGTAGTATTTTTTATTTGAGTTGATTCAAAAAGTATTTGAAGTTCAAATATAGTCTGGGACCAAAGTAGCCTCACTCAAAAGAATTTTTAAATAACTCTTAAGTAATTGGAGAATCCTAGTCTGATAGGACTAAATGAATTAATGTTCTTCATTTTTCTCCTGGTTTTAGAGGAGGAAATGGAAAGAAGCAGTTTTGACTATCATTGGCCTCTCCTCCAAGTAGAAATGTTTATTACATTGGTTTAAAATTACCAATTTAAACTAATATTTAATAATCAGGATAATTTTCAGTACCAAAAAATACATTCAATCATTTATGTTTTACAGTACAGTTTTTTACATGAAAAAATGACCTGAATTTCTGTCATCTTTCATTACAATATCAGTTGCTGTCAGAGTTAGGAAAAAATTATTTTGAAGAATCTCTAGGAAGTTGGTTGAACATATTTAGGAATATTATCAGATTGTATATTTCCAATAATTTTACATATATTTTATGGAGAGGATTGTGTTCCATGTCTATTGGCACAATGGCATAATGATTGGCATAATGATTACTGCATTTACTGTTTAGCTTATTCAACATTTAACTTTTCTTAAAGTTTATTCTGTGGACCTCTGGCTTTGTGGGATACTAACAGCTGTTGATTCAAGGTTATGTTCAAAGGAAAGCTCCTTATTGTAGCCTTTCTTGGAGGTATCAGTGTGCTAATGTGCACTGTGACACAAGGAAGGGAGGATTTCTTTTTCTTTTTTGTTATTTTTTTAAAGATTTTATTTTTAAGTAATCTGTACACCCAACCTGGGCTTGAACTCACATCCAAGTTCAAGAGTTGCACGCTTCACTGACTGAGCCAGCCAGGCACCCCACAAGGGAGGATTTCAATGTGCACTATCTCCCAAACATATTTGGCCAATGAGTTTTCTTGGGACAGTTTTCTGGACTTCTATTTAACAAAACACATTTTGGAAAATTCTGGTCTAGAGGAAATACAGGTATCAGCGAGAGTTGTAGCAGGTTGGAAAAAAAAAGGAGAGAAAAGAAAGAGCAAATACTGTTTTAAGTCACTTGTTTCTCAGTGCTTATTTCCTTAACTGTAAAATGCTATTTACTAGCTGTAACCCTGGGCAAGTTCTGTAATCTTTCTTTCTCTCTTTCATCTGTATGAATGGGACTACCAGCAATAATGCCTACTTCTCGATTTGTGATGAGCACTGAAGATGACATACATAAAGTGCAAGCGTAGTACCTGCCACATGGTCCTGCTTGAAAAATGAGGGTGACTGGTATTGGAATATTTTGGTACAACCTATATGAACTGGGGGCTTTCTTTTATATAGAAAAAAAGACATTCATTCCCATTTTAGCCTGTTCTCCTACTTTCACAATACTAACTTCTAAGTGAAAGATATTGAGAAGGCCTGCTCATAAGAAGCCTGCTTACCTTTCTGGAACCCAACATTTAGGTTTGACCAAGAAACCTGCTGACCACCCGGGCATTTTGGCACTATTGTTTCCACAGAAAAAGACATTTTTTTGTATAGCATGTGGTAACTTCTGGTTTATCTTCACATGTACTCTCAGATTCTATACTTCTAATAAACGAATGGGGTTAGTAGGACAGAAACTGTTCTCTCTAAATCATGGACCTGGAAACTAAGGCTTGGAGAGGTTACCATTGTGAACTGCCCAAAGTCACCAAATTGGCAAGTGGCAGTGTCTAGACTCAAACTTAGGTTTTTGGCTTTGGTTGAGTATCTGAATGAATGAGTGATTCAGACAGGGTCCCCTGATTTTGCATTTTAGAATACTTTAGTTGAGTTCAATAAACATTTACTGAGTTGCTCCTATATGCTAAGCACTGTGCTAGGTGTGAATGAGACATTTATTTTTGTTCTTGAAAAGCGTATAATCTAGTGGTACTCAGAAAATTAGAAAACAGAAAAAAAAAAAAAGAAAACTAATGCTTTGGAATAGTTTTCTATGGTAGTGACCTCCTTGAAATGCTTTTTGGCATTAGTTCCCCAGAGGTCCACCAGAAGAGAGTTTATGGTGACCACAGCAAGGGCCTAGTGTAAGAGCGCAAATCTGAAGATCTCCTCCTGTGGTGAAGCCTGTTGTTTTTTCTGTGTTCATTCAGTCACTAATAATACGCCAGCCAGTAACGGCGAGTGCTGGGGAAGCATTTGCTGTGGTGCCTGTAATTCTTCGCTTGAAATACCTTCCTTTCTTTGTGTCCATCTTTCCTTTCCCAAGAGAGCACAGAAATGTACTTTCTACTTTAGAAATGCCCAGTTGTTGGAACATCTCATGAGAAATGTATTTTTCCTTTCTTTGTTATCATTATATTTCTATTGTATTTTCCTCATTCCTTTTAGCATCCTCATGTTTCCCCAAATTTATTACTTATCTTTACTACCTATTGAACTGCTAATGCCTATTTGTTCACAGAATTACTTGAACATGCTCTTGGCATGAGAACCAAAAGAAAAAAATCTGTCCCTCCTTGATAACTGCAAAACTTTTATCATAGCCACTTTGCTGTTTAGAAACTTTGCTTTTAAAAATCATTGATTAGTTTTCTGACTGAATCTGAGATCCATTTTTCTGTTCTTATCCCTGCAGCCTTCTGTTGTTAAAAAAGACACTGTTGATTACTTCTCACGGATGTGTTAGCCACAGCATCAGAATCACAATCCTACCAATTTCTGACTATTTTTTGTGTCTGCATCCTCTTGAAAGTATCTACTTGTAGCTGGAGTGTACTGGAAAGCACAGCAGCCTCAGAGACATAACTCCTGGGCACCTAGTTCTAACACTTCCTGGCTTTATGGTTCTGTGCTAATCGCCAGGCTGAGCCTCAGTTCCTTCACATAGAAGATAATATATGAAGCTAATAAGAGTACCTATTTCACATCATTGTTCCTGAGGACTCCATGAGATGAATATGTGAAAGTATTTTATACATCCTAAAGCACCCTCCAAACGGAAATAATAATTTCCACTAATATTAATACTGAATGGAAATACTAATCTGAAAAACTAAGATTCAGATATGAAGTTGTTTTTTTTTTAAGATTTTATTTATTTATTTGACAGAGAGAGACACAGCAAGAGAGGGAACACAAGCAGGGGGAGTGGGAGAGGGAGAAGCAGGCTTCCCGCCGAGCAAGGAGCCCAATGCGGAGCTCGATCCCAGGACCCTGAGATCATGACCTGAGCCGAAGGCAGACGCTTAACTGCTGAGCCCCACCCAGGCACCCCCAGATATGAAGGTTTTAAAAAAGTTTGTATTTTAATTCCAGTTAGTTAACATGCAGTGTAATATTAGTTTCAGGCGCATGATATAGTGATTCATCACTTCCATACATCACCCGATGCTCATCACGACAAGTGCTCTCCTTAATCCCCATCACCTGTTTCACCCATCCCCCTACCCACCTCCCCTCTGGTAACCATCAGTTTGTTCTCTGTAATTAAGAGTCTGTTTCTTACTTTGTCTCTCTCATTTCTTTTTTCCTTGCTTGTTTGCTTTATTTTTTATTTTTTTTGAGAGAGAGAGAGAGAGTGAGAGTGAGAGAGCATGAGCTGGGGAGGGGAGAGGCAGAGGGAGAGGGAGAGGGAGAAAAAGAATCCCAAGCAGGCTCCATGTCTGCAGAGCCCGACATGGGACAATGTCAGGACCCTGAGATCATGACCTGAGCCAAAATCAAGAGTCAGATGTTTAACTGACTGAGTCACCCAGGTGCCCTGTTTTGTTTCTTAAATCCCACATGAGTGAAATCATATGGTATTTGTCTTTCTCTGACTGACTTATTTTGCTTAGCATTATACTCTCCAGCTCCATCCATGTCGTTGTAAATGGCAAGATTTCATTCCTTTTTATAGCTGAAAAATATTCCATTGTATATATATGCCACATCTTCTTTATCCATTCATCAGTCAATGGACACTTGGGTTGCTTTCATATCCTGATTATTGTAAATAATGCTGCTATAAATATAGGGCTGCATGTATCCCTCTGAAGTAGTGTTCTTGTATTTTTTGGGTAAATACCCAGTAGTGCCATTGCTGGATCATAAGGTAGTTCTATTTCTAACCTTTGAGGAACCTCCATACCAGATATATTAGATTTTTATGTTCTTTACTCTCTAGATATATTCCAAGAGCTTGTTTTTTAGTTAATATCATTTTCATATAAGTGATTATATGTATATATTATATACATCTATATATGTAGGTATATACATGTATAAAAATATACAGTAGAAACTGACTTGAACCAAATTACAGGACAGCTTTACAGTTATAATCTACTGGCAATGGAAAACTTAATGCTTTCTCTTTTATCCATTTAAACATGAACAGGTGGGAAGTTTCATCTTTTACATCCAGTGAGCAATAAGGGAAGGGGCAAGAAATGTGGTTGGACTAGTGTATTTCCACTCACTTCTCCTAGAGAAAATGACTCTGTTGGTGATGTTATATTGCTCTGCGGTACAAAGAAAGCATGCTGTTTTCAAGTAGTTCAATGATGGGCAGTAGTGGTAACAGGACCAAGCAGCCTCAAAGGGGGAAAACGATTAGCTCAAGGAGAGTCACACTGCTCTCTCACTTCCTGCCCAGTCAACTCTTCAACCCACTGTCATCTTAAATGTTTGTCATAACACAACACTTAACTAGCAACTGAAATCATTTATTTGTTTATTTACTAGGTTTTTTTTTTTTGGCTTGCTTGTTAATTGTCCATAAGCTCTGACTAAAATGTAATCTCCTTCAGGTCGGGAACTCTGCTGTGTCTGCTGCTGTGTCCCATCACAGTGCCTAGAACAGTGTCTGGCACATACCAGGTGTGTACTAAACATTTGTTGACTGACTGACCGACTGACTGGTAAAGTCTTCTGAAATAGTTGAGAGCTCAGTAAATGCTGAATTGAATTAAAAATGAAATACATTTTTCTGAGATGAGTACTTAACTTCAAATGTTGTCTTCTCCAGAGAAAAGAATATACTATTATGAAAAAAATTTAAGAAAATTCAAAAATTCTTTCAATGCTTTTCAAAAAAATATAGGTGCTAGGTTCCAAATACTAAAATGACAAGATAAAGCAAGTTTTTCTTCTAATCTGCTGATAGGTCTACTATTCTCAGGAACCCAATCCTTTGAGTAAAATGATCATAAAAAATATGATTGTTAAAAGCTTCTGGAAATACAAGAAACGTAATTTTAACTGTGTATTTGGTTAAAAATGGAATTTGCTGCTTCTTTATGGCTTTGATATTAATAGGACTCTCACTAAAAGGAGCTATTTCTATTCCACAGAAATAATTTTAAGGAGTCATGTACTATTCACATTTATTTTGGAAAAATATGGTAAAAAGAAGAAATAAGACACTGTTCATTATTTTCATCTTTAACATATTTTCACATTTAAAAAGATTTTAAAAGAAACAAAACACAAATGCAACAGCCTACACATTTTTCTTTTGTTTCCCCCCCCAAAAGAAAACCCAACACTACCCACAACACTATGGCAGATTTTTTGAAATTTGTTCAGGCATGCAGCTTTAAGCCCTTTAATAATCACTTACATGGTAAAACAAAACAGAAACAAAAACAAAACAAAAACTGATACCATCGTTTAGTCCAAACATTTTCTAAGTGCCTATATGCCAGACATTGATGGGTAGTGGGGATATAAAGGAAAACAAGACACAGGGCCCATCCTTGAGATTATGGTACCAATGCCCCCTTGGAGGGAATCCAAGACATACCTGTCTTATTCCAAGTTGTACTTCATGGTAAATGGCATTAAAATGAAATTTCAATGTTATATGAGAAGTTATATTTGGATGCATAAATTCTGCTTATAATGAAAATGACATTGCATTACAAACCTTCTAATTAAGTTGAGAGACTATTTGTACTATACTGTACCTTCAGCTAAGTCAACTAATATAGAGACCCTTCTGCTAAAAACAACAGTAACATTTTCTATACAACGTGTACTGTTTTCTTTAAAATGATGCTTCTTAATTCTTCATAGATTTTTAGTAAATAAATGGCTATTATCTACATCAGATAAGCATGAAGATCCATATAACTTTTTCTCTGTGAAGGGTGAATGGCCATCTTCGATTATAGTAAGTTATAGTAAGTTATGGTAAAAATTAATGCAGTCTTCTATATGAGCCTCATCACTGAATCATGTCTTAATGTTATCTTACAGGCATTTATTTTATTGTATTTTATTTTTTTCTCCATTCTCTCCTCCTGGGCTTTTATTGGTCATCAGTAAAAAAGTTAACAGTATCAGGAAGAGAAATTAAGGAAATAATCCTATTTTTAATCACATCAAAAATACTTAGTAGTAAATTTAACCAAGGAGGTAAAAGAACTATACACTGAAAATAAGACATTGATGAAAGAAATTGAAGACACAAGTAAATGGAAAGATATTCCATGCTCGAGAATTTGAAGAATTAATATTGTTAAACTGTTCACACTTTTCAAACAATCTACAGATTCAATGCAATTCCTATCAAAATTCCCATGGCATTTTTCACAGAACTAGAACAATCCTAAAATTTGTATGGAACCATAAAAGATTCCGAACAGCCACAGCAACCTTGAGAAAGATGAACAAAGCTGGAGGTATCACACTTCCTGATTTCAAACTGTATTACAAACTTAAAGTAGTCAAAACAGTATGGTATTGGCATAGTAACAGATACATAGATCATTAGAATAGAACAGAGAACCCAGAAATAAATCCATGCATATTTAGTTGAAAATTTTCGACAAAGGAACCAAGAATATACAGTGGGGAAAAGACAGTCTCTTCAATAAATGGTGTTGGGGAAACGACAGCTACATGCAAAAGAATGAAATTGGACCCCTATCTTATACCAAACCCAAAAATCAACTTAAAATGGATTAAAGACTTGAACATAAGACCTGAAGCTGTAAAACTTCCGGAAGAAAACATAGGGGGTAAACTCCTTGACATTAGTCTTGGCAAATGATTTTTTGCCTTACCAAAGCAAAGGTATCAAAAGCAAAAATAAAAAAGTGCAACCATATCAAATTGAAAACATGTGCACAGCAAAAAAAAACAGAAACAAAAACAAAAAACAAGACCAAGCAGACAAGCCACCAATAAAATGAAAAGGCAACCTACAAAATGAGAGAAAATATTTGCAGATTACATATGTGGATAATTAGGGGTTATGAAAAAGTGCTCAACAGGGAAATGCAAATCAAAACCACAATGAGATAATACATTGCACCTATTAGAATGACTATCATCAAAAAGACAAGGGATAAAAGTGTTGGCCAGGATGTGGGAAAAAGGGAACCGTTGTGTATTGTTGGGAGGAATGTAAATTGGTACAGTCACTATGGAAAACTGTATGGAAGGTCCTCAAGAAATTAAAAATAGAACTACAAAGTGATCCAGCAATCCCAATTCTAAGTATCTATCCAAGGGAAATGAAAACAGGATATCGAAGAGATATCTGCACTCCCATGATCACTGCAACACTGTTCACAATAGCCAAGATATGGAAATAACCTAGGTGTCCATCAATGGATGAATAGATAAAGATATATAAATATACACACAGGGGAATATCATTCAGCCATGAGAAAGAAGGAAATCTGGCCATTAGCAACAACATGAACGGACTCTGAGGGCATTACGATAAGTGAAATAAGGCAGACAGAGAAAGACAAATACTGCCTGGTATCACTTATATGTGGAATCTAAAAAAAAAAAAGTCAAACTCCTAGAAATAGAGAGGAAAAACGTGGTTGCCAGGGGCTGGGGTTGGGGGAAATAGGGAGAGGTTGGTAAAAGGATACAAACTTTCAACTATAGGATAAATAAGGTCTGAGGATCTAAAACATGGTAACTATAGTTAATAAGAATGCATTACGTAAATGAAATTTGTTGAAAGTAGAACTTAAATATTCTCACACACAAAAAAAGATAAATATTCAAGGTGATGGGTATGTTAATTAGATGGGAGGAATCCTTTCAATATGTATATTAGATCATCATGACGTACACTTTAAGTGTCTTAGAATTTTGTCAACTCTACCTCAAAAAAGTGAAAAAAATGAAAATAAAATATTTTAAAAAATCAACAGTATAAGGAATGCTAACTGGACTTCCTATAAATACATTCATGGAAGATATGGCCCATTATGTTAGTTAGTCTTTCTTGGATAAGAATCCCCGTGATTTCATTTCATTTCAATTTCAACCAACAATTTTTTCTAGGAGTTGGAGTCATGGGGATTAACAAGACACATGTGCTCACTGACTTCAGGGAGTTTACAATCTAATTGGGGAAGGAGACAATAAAATAATTCCATAAATAATTGCTCGTTTACAAGTAAATATGTGATGATTTCTTTGTTATTTATTGCAAGGAAACAATCTTTTCAGAAGAGTGTATATGCTTTAGCTTTTCTAGTGAAGAAGATATTGTCGGTTATTATTTCCTTTTCCTTGACTGTAGGAAGCTAGAGATAAATTTTATGCTAAATTAATATAACTATCATACCATAGGGTGGTGGACAATTATCTTTACCTCTAAGTAATTTTTTATATTATAAAATCCTCACTTTAATCATTATATCTTGTATAAGTCTTATTGCCTGTATAAGGCTGACCAAGGAAGTAAAGAGGGACAGGGTTTGGGGAGGGGACTAAACTGTACAGCATAAATAAAAACAACTATGTTTTCTTGAAGTTTTATTTCACAGTTACATTTGAAAACCAGAATTGTTCTATCTATCCACTGTTGTATAACAACAGTATATAATTATTTTAGTAGTTTCAACTCAAGAGTTGTCTCTAAACCTGTAATGGCACAAAAACTGGGGGATATTAATCGCTTTTAGCCCCATGACAGAAACAAGGGACTCATTAAAATTTCATGGAAGTACCATAGAACATATTATGTTAAAAAATCAGAATTTCATAATCTTTTGAAGCTCTGCAATACTTTAATGGTACTTCTAATAGTGCCTAACACTTGGAAGGGTTCCACAGTTTGGCTCCTATAAAGTAGTTTTTGACAGCAAATGTGCAGGAACCAGAATCTATACTGAAACTTGAATCTGAGCCACTTAGACATCATGATGTTGCCCAAATGTGAAGTGGTTTCCATTGGCAATACCATAATATCTTCTCACTGAAGCACGAAACTGAGTTTGGGGGATATTTAGCTACCAAAAGAAGCAGACATTATCTAAGCCTTGATCAGACAGAAAAAAATTGAAAATGACTTCCTGGCATTCATTCAGTGGAAAATGAAGACAAGAAGAAGCCAAATAAAGTTAACAGCTCTAAAAAGAGGCTAGAAATTGTGGTGCTCTAGAGTCTTCATCATCACTGCCATGCTCTTTGATGCCAATAAACGTTTATTGAGTTCTCACCATGTGCAAAGCACAATGCTAGGGGCTTTAGTTATAATGGTCTTGAAGGTCATGGACTTCTAATTTTTTAATTTAATTCCAGTGTAGTTAACATGTCATGGACTTTATGTTATGCCTCCCTGTAAATTCCCTGTGCCTGGCACAGGGTTTTGAGGATAGCAAATATCAGTAAGGATGTATGGATTATGTGAATGTGACTGCAAGGGGGGGCTTGGAGTCTAATTGGGAGTTAGGAGAGAAGTGACTTCCTTGCTAGCAGAGGTTGTTATCTTAACCCCTTTATACTATTTTTATCTAGGACAGTGTCTAGCATATAACAGGTACCTAAAAATAGCCAGTTAATCAATAATGAGCAAATAATTTTGTAAAAAACATTTATTGAACATTCACTATGCTTTAGATGATTTACTATGTTGAACTCTCACAACAGGAAAGTGCTGTTATCCCCATTTTAGAGATGACATAGCTCAAGTTTATAGGGGTTGGGCAACTTGCTCAGTTTACCCAGACGTTAACTTGTGGAGGCAGGATTTGAACCCAGGCAGTCTGATTGCAGTTCACACTCCTCACTATCATACTGTACATATAAAAAAAACCCCAATATTGTCAGGTACCCTATGGTAAAGGTCAGCTGAATGGCAGAGATAGTAAGTCCTTTAACTTTAGAATAAGAAGTGATTACTGAGGACTTTTGGGCAATAGGAACAACCTTCTGAAGAAAGTAGAACTTGAGGTGGGTTTTGAAAGAATAAGAGTAATAGTTAAGTCCTGCGGAAGGAAGAAGAGAAGCAGACAAGGGTGGATGGAGATGCTCAGATGCAGAGAAGAGGTAGACTCATTTGGATAGAATGAAAGAGTTCAGGTAGGACAGTAGTAGAAAACCTAATTAGAGATTTAGCAAGAACAAGAGAGCGAAGGACTTAAGAATTTGGATTTCATTCTTTAGGCAGAAGCGGAGCCAACAAAGTTTTTCTCACAGAGAAAGAGGTGTCAAAAGCTGCTTTTTAGGAAGCTATGTAGGATATATAGAGGGTGAGAACTTAGAGCCCAGGAGACCAGGTAGGTGGAGGTGAAGAAGACCTGGACTGAGATAGCTGGCAACGGCAATGGAGAAAAAATTACAGAGGAAAGAGAAAGAAAGAACCAAGAAAACTTGACTGCCTTGATGATGAAGAGAGGGATGAATCAATACCTGTGTGACAAATACTGATATTGTCACTGTCAGAAATGGGGGACATTTAGGAAGAAGAGTTGGTTTTTGGATGATTACTAAACTTCTAATTTAAACCTCTTGATTCCTAGAGACTTAAGGCATTTATTAATCAAATAACTTAAACATTTGGATACTGTTATAAACCAGGAACTGGGCCAGATACAGGTGACAGAATGGTGAGCAGGAAAGATATGGTTCCTCTTTTCACAGACTTAGAGTTTGTGAGAGGAGAGAGGCATTAAGTAATTATAATAATAGTGATGAGTTTTATGATGGTGATGAAATACAGAGTATTATGGGACCATATGGTAGGAGCATACAGGGAGTGTAGCCTGAGACTTCCTTGAGGAGTGACATTTAAGCAATGGATCATGTTAATAGTTTGGTTAACAGTTAATAGTTTGGCTCATAGTCCCCATATCAGGGAGTTAACCTGTGTGCTATATAGCACATGTTATATATATATATATATATATATATACATGTATATATATGTATATAGACATATATATACACACACACTCACATATACTAGAGGTGTCAGTGATGGTATCTGCTCACCAACCACCCCTTGTAGTAAAACTAAATTGATTACAGACCTGTTTCAAAGGACAGCAGAAGGGGTGTCTTTTTTTACCATATAACCCTGCACCTTCCATCCACAGCTGACTGAGCCTGGGATGGATACTGATCTAAGTGCAGCCAATCGATAGGACCATCATCTATGATCTGAAGCAAAGAGATGCAAAAAAAAAAATATAATAATTTCCTTAAGAATTGAATGGAAGAAACCAAGGTATTGGGGGGGGGCCTGCAGCTGAAGTAAAGTCAGAACTGGAGAGACCCAAAGGCTATTCATTTGCCAAAGTTCTGAGTGGGCAGAAAGAATAAGCAAGAGGAAAAAGCTGGTCCATATATAGTGACTAGAGGCATGACAGAGAGAAACAGATTCCTCTAGAGAGATACATGTCTCATGAGAGACAAGTGGCAGGAGTAGAAGCTTTGAACAGCAGTATTAATTGTCAATGACTTTCCAATGACAAGACAATGAGTACCTTCACAATAACTCTTATTCTGTTCCTTTCACTTTAGAACAACATTAAAAAGTCCAAATGGCTTAAATTACAATTTCAGTACAGAGTTCAGTTCTTTTTTTTTTTTTTATTTGAGAGAGAGAGAGAATGAGAGACAGAGAGCATGAGAGGGAGGAGGGTCAGAGGGAGAAGCAGACTCCCTGCTGAGCAGGGAGCCCGATGCGGGACTCGATCCCGGGACTCCAGGATCACGACCTGAGCCGAAGGCAGTCGCTTAACCAACTGAGCCACCCAGGCGCCCCCAGAGTTCAGTTCTTATATTCTCTGTACGAACCTTCTTCAGGAGACAAACTATAAATTCAATCCAAGGTAGCTGAGTGGATCTCTATTGCTTATAGACAAGAGGGCTTAATTAAACACATTATCCCCTCACGGATAAAAGTAAGCTACAAAGGAGATACTGTGTTGAGTTCAGCTACCAGGGTAAATAAATTATTATATATAAAAACAAATCTGTTTGCTACCTTTAAATGTCTTTAATTGTCATAATTATAGCATGCCTATCTCAACACAGATGCATACGATATATTCTTAGGAAAATTGTCACAACTGTTCATACTTACACTCAAGTGTTATATTTGTATGCAGTATACCATACACATATACATGAAATGTATTTATACACACCTAACTAAATATCTGTGGTAAGACATCAATTATACAAACGACAAACAAAATTATATGACTTCCTTATAACTCTGTGTGCATGCCAGGAACACCGAGATGATAATGCTCTTGATATAATCACTGTCTCTTTTCGCACAGCCTCATAGTGTATCATGGGGGAGAGATGAGATTCAGCAAGGCTATGCACCATGACGTCATCTTTTGAGTTTTATCCCTATCCTCTTATTCTGTCAGCCACTCTCCTCTATTTTCCTCAACTGTGCTTTCTCCATTCTCTCTCCTGGTTAAAACAAAACTATAAACACTGTCGTCAAACAAGTGATAAGACAATTAGGGTATCTGTGCCAAACAGTTTTTATATGCTAAAAATATGCACTTTTCTATAAAGTTACCATTTGGGACAAGGGTAAGGGAGCTGAACCAGTGGTTCTCCTTCCCCTGAAAGGAAAGCTCTTGGCTTTTCATTTTCAATTTAGCCTAAACTCAGTGAATTACTTCAGCTTAGAAGGAGATGAGAAAGAAAATTAGGAGAGAAGAAGAAGTGATTTTTAACTGGTCAAGGGGGAGGGATAAGTAGGCTTAACATACACCCATCTCTCCCCTGTTCCATGCACGGGAGGCTGTGGGACAGACTGAGCCAGGAAAAACTTGTCCAAGAGCATTTATAACAATGGAGCGGGACTGTCCTCCTTCCATAGCTCAGCTGGGCTTTGGTCACAGAAAGTGGAACAGAAAGTGAAAGGAGAAGGAAGGAGAGAGATCACCCTGCTGTTCAGGCCTTGGTGACAAGGAACTAAAGGTAATTTACCTCTGGTTAATTATCTGCGTTCTCAAAACAGTGGGTTGTTTCCCTAATGGAATAGCAAAAGTTGCAATGAAAAATTATACCTTTTTGTCCAAGTACAAGGAATTTGGTTCCAGATATAATTTCTTCAACAGTGAAGATAACTTTTTGAAAAAAATGAAGGCAGTATTTTATAATGCTAACTGCATTATTTAAAACTCATTTAGGGGCGCCTGGGTGGCTCAGCCGTTGAGCGTCTGCCTTTGGCTCAGGTCATGGTCCCGGGGTCCTGGGATCGGGCCCCGCATCGGGATCCCTGCTCCGTGGGAGGCCTGCTTTTCCCTCTTCCACTCCCCCTGCTTGTGTTCCCTCTCTCGCTGTGTCTCTCTCTGTCAAATAAATAAATAAAAAATCTTTAAAAAAAAATAAAAAATAAAACTCATTTAATTTTACTGTAATAGAGGAAAGCTTACCAAAGGGGCTATGAATCAATAATGTTCTGATAAACATCAATTTAGTAAGGTAGGTGTTATAAAATATATTCTCTTGGTTTCTAACATGCTTTAAAAAATCACATGGATCATAACATGACAACATATATACATAATATGAATTACACAAATAAATAAAAGCTGCAGAAACAGATGTTCAGCTCTACCCTTCTGACACATATTATAAGACGTACATAATAAGAGTAGACTGAAGGCATCATATCATTTTGGGATTTATTAATGCATTTCTTAGTGTTTTTTATACACACACAAACGCACACACACAAAGGGATTTACCTTATGAATTCACTTTAGCTGTACATCTAGAGGGTTGACACATGGTTAAAAAAAAAAAAAAAGCAGCCCTAAACCTTTGTTTGCCCCCTTTAATAATGAAGATAATAGTGCATGGTAAGCAATTTTATTTTAAAGGAAATCAACTGAGTCACAGAGAACAGATTTTGCAGTTTCTGCAACTATCCAGTTTCTGCATAGTGCCTAGAAGCGGCTAGACGTACCCCAACAGCATTTTACATCTACCTGGATTAATAGGATGTGTTACTAAGATACTATCCATGCTTCCCAACAACCTGGACAACATTCAAGTTTGAAGAAAGGAAAACATGAGGTAGAAGGAAAAGGAGATAGACTGGAGCCAGAAACATAAAGATCTCAGTTCCAACTTCAAGAAAACACAAACCAGTTTTTTTTGTTTAGGATGTGAGCTAACAGAACAAACGGGGGACAGGGGTACATGGTGTTCTATTACTATAGACGCGTCTTCCGCGTCAGAGTTTATTTTACACAGAAAACTGCAAATAAATAATGATAAGACATCATAGCGTGTCTGATAATCTGTGACAACAATTCTAACGCTGTCACTGGAGCCACCGGAGAAACCTGCACATACTGAGCCCTGACCCACCGAACCTTTTATCTGCATGTGTACTCTCCACAGGCCAAGCAAATAAAGGCCAAATGATAATTTACACATGAATCAACTTTCTTTGCAGCATGGGCACCAGAGACGTTTCTTTTCTGTTACTGAGAGAAAGGCAGCCAGGTCTAAGCTTGTCTCACTAGAAATCATACAAGGGAAACAGAGATTTGCAGGAAGATGGCAGATCGGCAAAGGGAAGCTGTTCTAAAAGTGTGATAAAAATGGCAGCCACAAAGGACTAGATGAATATTTAGTTTGAAAACAGACCTGACAGTAACTATGAGTCTTTATCCTATTCAAAACAGGTAGTGTCACACAAACTGAAATGGAGATACAATCCTGATAGAAGATTACATAAGATACCTGGGTGGATAGCTTTAAAGACTTCCACCTTTGTTTGAATAAATGTACACTCACGGGTCTTTTGCATCTAGATCTTATTCAGAGTACATATAGTTATTTCATGTGAATGACATATAGATGGTATGTTGCCCACTTTGATAATGAGAAATAAATCAGTCAGGATGATTAAAAAGAAGGCTTGTTCATTAAAAACAGGGTACACATTTTATACCATGGAACTTGTAAAGGGAAAAAAAAAAAGTATTTTTCTTCAACCCAGACCCCTTGGTGCTTAGGTCAACTTTTACAAATTCATTAAACTATCAAAGTATTCCTATAGCCTTTCTTACAGGAACATAATAATGAACAAAACTTGTCCTGGCTCATTTAACAGGGGAATGGAGATTTACTATTAAATTTGTGTTAATAGGCCATTCCAAAGATGATTATATGATCTCCTAGCAAATGACAGGTACTAACTAAATCAATACAATTCATTTTTATTCCCTTATTACTACTTCTCCAGCTTTGTGTTTGCCACAATCTACCCCGTGCCCAGGAATGCTTTCCTACTCAAAAATGTATATCCCTGATTTTCTTCAAATTTGGTTTACAACTCATGCTCAGGAACCTTTAGCTTAAAGTTCCAGTTTTAGTGTGGTACTTACATGTAGACTATCAGTAAATGCTGCGATGTACATGGACTCTCAACATACAGTGATAGGCCAAAATCTTAAAAATAAATTTTACTCATGAGTTGTAAATACAGGAAATGTGGTATACTTTGTGGTTCATAAAATGAAATTTTGAATTTTTATTCCTGTCGAGTGCAGAAATGGATCTGTAAACTCCATGCCACAATCCATGCTCTAAGACAATGCCAAAATTACTAAGTGTTAGGGGATTAAGTCATATCAGTTCTTGGCGATGAGTTGCATATGTCAAAAATCCTGGCAGTGAGCAGGTCTTTTATATTACTTAATTGTTTCTCTCTACCATTTATGAGTTGTTTTTTTTTAATAGTATGAGGTGTTTTTTTTTAAAAAATCCTTTCAACTGCTTCTCTTACCTCTTTTCTCCTTGAGGTTGAAACCCTCTTTTGACCCACCTCTCTTCTCAATTGCCTATTCATTTCCCTACATTCTGGCTGTCTAGTAGTTTTTAAAGTCAAAATTAGCACTTTCCTTAAAATGAAAGCTCCATTACTACCATTTTTACGTATCCACAACCTCTTATAGTGTCTAAGATAGTGTTAGCCATCAGAATATTTTTGAGAACTCTCAACAAAATAGATTTGGAGGGAATGTTCTCCAACATAACAAAGGTCATATAGGACAAGCCCTCAGCTATTATACTCAATGGTGATATGCTGAAACCTTTTTCTGTAAGATCAGGGACATCTTAAGATGCCCATTCTTGTGACTTTAGTCAACATAGTACTGGAAGCACCAGATTAATTAGTCAAGAAAAAAAGACATAAAAGTCATCCAAACTGCAAAGTAAATATGTTTCAATTTTCAGATGACATGATAGGATACATAGAAAACCCTAAAGACTCCACCAAAACACCACTGAACTAAAAATACTGAATTCAGTAAAGTTGCAGGATACAAAATCAATATACAAAAAATGAGTTGTGTTTCTATACATTAACAACAAACTATCAGGAAGAGAAATTTAAAAAAAAATCTCATTTACAATAGCATCAAAAGGAATAAAATATTTAGGAATAAATTTAACCAGGAAGGTGAAAGATCTATATAGTAAAAACTATGAGACACTGATGAAAGAAATTGAAAAAGACATAAATAAAAAAAAATACTGTGTTCATGAATTAGAAGAATTTCTATTGTAAAAATGTCCACACTATCCAAAGCAATCCATAGATTTAATACAATTCCTATCAAAATTTCAATGGCATTTTCCACAGAAATAGAAAAAACAATCCTAAATGCTATATAGAACCAAAAAGACTGAATAGCCCATGCAAACTTGAAAAGGAACAAAGCTGGAGGCATCACATTTCTTGATTTCAAAGTATATTACAAACCTATCATAATCAAAACAGTATGGTACTGGCACACAAAAGAAGACACATAGATCAGTAGAACAGAATAGAAAGCCCACAAATAAGCTCATGCATATATGTCAACTGATTTTTGACAAAAGAGCCATGAATATACAATGGTGAAGGGACAGTCTCTTCAATAAATGGTGGTGGGAAGACTGGAAACCATTATCTTGAAAAGTTATCTGTACTCCCATATTCATTGCAACATTATTCACAATAGCCAAGGCATAGAGACAACTTAAGTGTTGTTACTTCACAATGAGAAAATGTGGTCATATATATACAATGCAAAAGTATTTAGCTTTAGAAAAGAAGGAAATCATGTCATTTGTGACAACATGGATGAACCTGGAGGGTATTACGTGAAATGAAATACGCCAGTTGGAGAAAGACAAACTGCATGGTATCACTTATATGTGGAGTCTTAAAAAAAAAAGAAAAGTGGTTGAGTTGCCTGGAGCTGGGAGTGGGGATGGGGTAGGAAATAGGGGGAGGGGTTGATAAAAGAGTACTTCATAAAAAACAACAAAAAACCTCTTGAGAGATGCCTATTGTTGAGGACACCTCAGGATATATTTTTGAAAGTCAAGTCACAATTTACCTAGTGATAATCATTCTTATATTAAACTAATGAAAGGGTAAATTCATAAGACAGTTCTTACACACTTCAAGATGAATTTCATGACCACCAGACACAACAGCCTGAAATGTCACTTTTAGTGACCTCAAAGACATAAAGTTTGGGTGGTAAAGGAGGAGCAAAAAAGACTAAATTAGAATGCCCATGATTGTATACTTAAATTTATGAAATCTTTGATGAATAACGTCGGTTACTAAATTTCTCTTTATATTGCTTTCTCACAAGTAGATTTACTTTTGCTTTTTTTTTGGTTAAGAAAAATTTACTCTAATTTGAAAAGTGATATAAAAACATTGTGTTGACTTGTTATTTTATTTGTAAGGCATAAAGGACTATGAACTGCAAATGCAAAACAGGTGCCTCTCCCCATATGTAAGGATAACAAAAGAACAGGGATAGATTTTGGCTGACAGAAACTTTTTTTTTCTGGGTTTAGAATTTATTTTTTTTAATTAACATATAATGTATTATTTGTTTCAGGGGTACAGATCTGTAATTTATCAGTCTTATATAATACCTACTGCTCATTACAACACATACCCTCCCCAATGTCCATCACCCAGTTACCCCATCCCCCCACCCCACCCCCCTCAAGCAACCCTCAGTTTGCTGCAGAAACTTTTAAAAAGCAACATGGGGGAAGAAAGCAGGAGCTTCCCAAAGTACAAAACAAAGCCAGACAGAAAAGAAAGTGTAAATTTGAATCAATTTAATTCAATGCATTTAAGGTGCTATTTAAGTTTGTGTTTTTTTGTTGTTTGTTTGAGTTTTAGAAACAGGGGATGGCATGTGTATATAAACCTAGAGATATTCCCCAACTTCATTTCATTATGTATTTTGTTCTTCAGCATCATTACATTTGGTAAGACCACCTTCTTATCAAAGTCTTCCCTCTTTGTCTTATCATTCATCCTGTTCCCTCCTTATTGATCATCAGATGATGAAAGAGACAATGGTTAGCTTTACTAGCGTCAATATATAATGCAGACATCGCATCCACTTAATCTACCAGGTCTGTCGATCTGCCATGGGGGAAACTGGACTGGTCTATAATTTGATGTTCACACAAGCAAGCTGATAATTGCAGAGAAATTTGTGATCCTCAAATGTTTCAGTAATGATTTTGGATAATACTGGTACTTTCTGAAGTATCTAAATTAACTTGATGGGACTATAACTCTAAAAGTCATCCTAATTTGCATCTTTGAAGTAAAGCACCAAATCTGTCCTTTCTCAATTCTGGTTTTATTACTGCTATGGTATCAACATAAAAAATGAAACTAAGAACCACTCTGCCACAGCAAATAACCTTGCTCCTTAGAGTTGTGAATACATGAACAATATACCCAGTACACAAAAAAGTTACCTTTTAGAGAGGTGATAAAACTCAAGAATTGAAGGATATGATTTCCACACAATTACACCATAACACTAAAATGGTAAAACTATGGTCATGGAAGTGGGAAGAACTAGTAAGAATCTGGGAACATCTATCTCTTCTTTATACCTGACTGCCAAAAGGTATGAGAAGCTCTCTTTTCCAAGTCTGAATGGGGCTGACTAGGAAAAAAACTCCTGTTTTTGCAAAGGTTACTTAGTGACTGGGAAGAGAAGGTATAAAACAGAGTTTCTACATTTATAAGGCAACATTAAGCTGTGAATTCTTAATAAAATGTTATTAAAATTCTCTAACAGAGAAATCAAAGGAAAAAGAACTTGCTTTCAAATTATGCGTTCATCGTTGGGGCTACTGAAAACCTGCCCATCACAGCAGCAAACAGTCGATCTGCATCCTTTGCGTGAAATCTGCATTGGTTAGAAGTGGCGAAGTTGGAGGGTGTACACAGCCTACAGTAGTCAATGATGAGTTTTATAGATCCTAATATTCTAGTCAAATAACTTCTAGTTTATGTTACAAGTCTCATGTGCTGGTGAAAGGAAAATTTTAAAGTCATGCATTTGCTGTTTTTCTTTCTTGCCATGAAACCTCTCTCTGATCTCTAGAATGTTTCCTTAAATAAGTGTTTAAAGATAAAAACAGAGCACGGTTCAATGTCAAAATTTTACTTGCAATTTTCCTTCCCAAACCTATTCTTCTCCTAGCACTTCCTCCTTTCAGTAAATGACACTGCCCAGATGTTCAAGCCCAAAATCTAGGAATCATCCTTCATCTTCCAATCCCCTCACTTCCCGTGTCTGAAGGACTAAGGCATGTTGGGCTCTTCTTCCTATCTCTACTGCTACCATCATTCAAGCCACCATAATCTTCTGCCTAGGCTATACCGGAACAGCTTCCAAAGTAAGCAGCTGCTTACAGTCCTGCTACCCTACCAATCCATTTTCTCTCTATGAATTAGATCCAACACTCTCCAACTCGAGAACCTCCAATGGCATCCTGCTGTACTTAGAATAAAAACGAAATTCAGACTCTAAGTCTACAGATTCCTGAATAAATCTGGCCCTTGCCTTTGTCCCCTCCTTGCTCTATGTGCTGCAGCAACATGTGCCTTCTTTCTGTCCCTTTCTGTTTCCTTGGTCTGTGTAGAGTAAATCTGTGGATCTTCATGGCTGATGTAAATCCAGCAGCCTTTATGAGGGTCCAGGAAAAATACTTAGCATAATTCAGGGCCACACACCGTATGTGTTAGTTGCACTTAGAAATGCTCTTAATGTCATTAAGTATAGGAAAAACCCTAGATTATTTTAAATCCCACAAAATGAATATCCACATAGGAACAATTTAAAGTACCATTTCATTATTTATTTGTTGTATTTAGTTATGTATAATGAGTGATGTAAGATTATAAACATAATATGTCTTACATATATTTCTAAATGTGTAAAAATTATGAGTTTCGGAAGGGACAGACTTTCTCAAGGACAATAGGCTTCCGTTTATATATAAGAATCAAACTGTGAAGATGTCAATGCTATCTAGAGCAATCTACACATTCAATGCAATCCCCATCAAAATACCATCCACTTTTTTCAAAGAAATGGAACAAATCATCCTAAAATTTGTATGGAACCAGAAAAGACCCCGCATAGCCAGAGGAATGTTGAAAAAGAAAAGCAAAGCCGGCGGCATCACAATTCCAGACTTCCAGCTCTATTACAAAGCTGTCATCATCAAGACAGCATGGTACTGGCACAAAAACAAGACACATAGATCAATGGAACAGAATAGAGAGCCCAGAAATGGACCCTCAACTCTATGGTCAACTCATCTTTGACAAAGCAGGAAAGAATGTCCAATGGAACAAAGACAGTCTCTTCAACAAATGGTGTTGGGAAAATTGGATAGCCACATGCAGAAGAATGAAACTGGACCATTTCCTTACACCACACACATAAATAGACTCCAAATGGTTGAAAGACCTCAATGTGAGACAGGAGTCCATCAAAATCCTAAAGGAGAACACAGGCAGCAACCTCTTTGACCTCAGCCGAAGCAACTTCTTCCTAGAAACATCGCCAAAGGCAAGGGAAGCAAGGGCAAAAATGAACTATTGGGACTTCATCAAGATAAAAAGCTTTTGCAAAGCAAAGGAAACAGTCAACAAAACCAAAAGACAACCGACAGAATGGGAGAAGATATTTGCAAATGACATATCAGATAAAGGGCTAGTATCCAAAATCTATAAAGAATTCATCAAACTCAACACCCAAAGAACAAAGAATCCAATCAAGAAATGGGCAGAAGACATGAACAGACATTTTTCCAAAGAAAACATCCAAATGGCCAACAGACACATGAAAAAGTGCTCAATATCGCTCGGCATCAGGGAAATCCAAATCAAAACCTCAATGAGATACCACCTCACACCAGTCAGAATGGCTAAAATTAACAAGTCAGGAAACAACAGATACTGGCAGGGATGCGGAGAAAGGGGAACCCTCCTACACTGTTGGTGGGAATGCAAGCTGGTGCAGCCACTCTGGAAAACTGTATGGAGGTTCCTCAAAAAGTTGAAAATAGAGCTACCATATGATCCAGCAATTGCACTACTGGGTATTTACCCCAAAGATACAAAAGTAGGGATCTGAAGGGCTACGTGCACCCCGATGTTTATAGCAGCAATGTCCTCAATAGCCAAACTGTGGAAAGAGCCAAGATGTCCATCGACAGATGAATGGATAAAGAAGATGTGGTATATATATACAATGGAATATTATGCAGCCATCAAAAGGAATGAGATCTTGCCATTTGCAACGATGTGGATGGAACTGGAGGGTATTATGCTGCGTGAAATAAGTCAAACAGAGAAAGACATGTATCATATGATCTCACTGATATGAGGAATTCTTAATTGCAGGAAACAAACTGAGGGTTGCTGGAGTGGGGGGTGGTGTGGGAGGTATGGGGTGACTGGGTGATAGACACTGGGGAGGGTATGTGCTCTGGTAAGCGCTGTGAATTGTGCAAGACTGTTGAATCTCAGATCTGTACCTCTGAAACAAATAATACAATATATGTTAAAAAAAAAAAGAAGAAGATTGCAGGAGGGGAAGAATGGAGGGGGGGAAATCGGAGGGGGAGACGAACCATGAGAGACGATGGACTCTGAAAAACAAACTGAGGGTTCTAGAGGGGAGGGGGGTGGGAGGATGGGTTAGCCTGGTGATGGGTATTAAAGAGGGCACGTTCTGCATGGAGCAGTGGGTGTTATGCACAAACAATGAATCATGGAACACTTCATCTAAAACTAATGATGTAATGTATGGGGATTAACATAAGAATAAAAAAAATAGAACCTTAAAAAAAAAAAAAGAATCAAACTGTGATTGTACACTTCATAATGCTGAAAAGTTCCACATTACTTTCATTTACTGTCGTAGTATTTAAAATAATTGTACTAATGTTTTTTCTTACTTGGGGTTTTATAAAAATGCTTTATAAGAGGAAAGTGATTTTCTTTTGGCTCCTCATAGGAGCATCCTGAATGCCACTGTTTGAAGACTTTCACTGTGATACACAAAATGCTGACACTGATTATACATTTGAAAATGATGAATTGTTTTACTTGTTAGTATGGGAAGCATTATAAACCCTTAAAAACAAGACATTTTGCATAGATTTTATATGACAGGACACTGGTAATTTTAAATCCTCCAGAATGTCGAAGAAGCCTAATTAGTCTAAGAAAATAAATATGGACTGTCATCATTACTGTAATGTCAATTGTTACTGGGTAATAATTGTCACTAATGATTTTACTATTAGTTTTGTAGTCAACTAAGAAGTATAGAACATAAAGAATCATAATAGAGAAATAGAAACCCTAGCATTAATTTTTTTGTTAAGTAAAGAAGACAAAAATTGAAATGTAAAAAATAATTTTGAATGATAAAGTAAACTAAAGTAGAATTACAATGTTGAGAATCTGTTCTGAATGGCAAATAATATGAGCTCATCTCCTTAAAAGGACTCATCTCCTTAAAAATCTTTATGTGTGGGGCGCCTGCGTGGCTCAGTCGTTGGGAGTCTGCCTTCGGCTCAGGTCATGATCCCAGGGTCCTGGGATCGAGCCCCGCGTCGGGCTCCCTACTCAACGGGAGGCTTACTTCTCCCTCTCCCACTCCCCCTGCTTGTGTTCCCTTTCTTGCTGTGTCTCTCTCTATCAAATAAATAAAATATTAAAAAAAAATCTTTATGTGTAATTGAAGCCATCCCCAAATTTGATTAATAAAAAGTAGGATTTACAACTCTAATCAGAAACTGAAAATACAATCAGACTTTGTATAGTATTGAAAAATAAAGCAAAATTTAGTTTACAGAAACAATTTTCGGAAATGTAGCAGGTGTTTCTTTCCAAAAGTTTTCAGGTGACTTTGCAATTTTTCAAACAAGCTTATACTGAATAAGAGATTAAAGCTGAGGAAAATATTCTTTATTAATTTTGAAAAGATTTATTTATTTATTTTAGAGAGAGAGCATGAGCAGGAGGGGCAGAGGAAGAGGGAGAGGGAATCTCAAGCAGACTCCACGCTCAGTGTGAAGTTGGACGTGGGGCTCGATCGCACAACCCCAAGATCATGACCTGAGCCAAAACTAAGAATTAGATGCTTAATCGACTGAGCCACTCAGGCACCCCCCCCCCCCACTGCCAAAATACCTTTTTAATGTATGGACTCTTTTTAAATTTTTAGACTTACTGTTTGATAGCTGAAATCAACGATCATTTAAACTTCAATTTTAAATGTGAGGAAAGAAAAGAACTATCTTGGAAAAGAATTGAGGTCTAAGGTAGTATGAAGAAAAATAGAAATGCTAGAGATATAATAAAGCTCATGGTTTCAATGGACAGACGTGGTAAGTACACAGGCACAGGAGCAAACAATGGCTAAGGAGACAGTAATTCTGAAGAAGAGTCAAGTGAGTCTTGCTCAGCATCAGTTTTTTTTACTGTCCCCTTCTACAGGCGGGTCTAGAGTACATCTAAATCTTAAATAAATATTTTATTATGTCATTATCAATTATTGGTCTTCTAAATAGCACAATATGCTTACATATGAAAAATCAAACTGTTCCATGTCTCTTCCTGGTTCTGGCTTGGGCATGACAACATTCACGATTTTTAAAATGATGTGATGAGCACTGGGTGTTATACACAACTGATAAATTATTGAACACTACATCTGAAACTAATGATTTACTATATGTTGGCTAACTGAATTTAAATTAAAAAAAAAATGATGGGACAAAGAACAATAGGAATGAAAGGGTCAACTGCATTTTTAGGCAGTGGTTTCAGAAAAAGGAGTGACAAAAACATTGTACACATCACTGATATTCTAGTGCATAGAAAGCATTTCTTAAGATAATGAGGAAAAGAAGAAAAAACAAGGATGATGGGTAAGGAATACTTTAAAGAACAATGACCACAAAATTTAGTACAGAACTAAACTGTGCTCAAATTTGAAGAAAAGAGAATTAAAAAATCTCCTATTTATACTTAAACTAGGATTTGCAAGTACAATCTGGACATTAGCTATTATTAATCTTTAAATAATTAAGAAAACTATAGAAAATCACAATCTGATTTGACTCTTTTAATTACATTATCAGAAGCTTAATGTTTGACTATGGAAGTTACCCTTAGTCTTTTTCATTTCTACTAGGTCTGTCATGTTACCAACTGCAGAAACCAAACCAAATCAAAACAAAATTCATTTTGTTCACTAATATCAAAACACATGAAACATATTTGTCTCTAGATACTGAAATGTAACACTTTTCTAGTATTACCTGATAAAGAAAAGGTTTCCAAAATTAAAAGGTAACTTTCATTTCCTCCAATGCCATTAAGTTTTTCTACTTTACAATCCGGGTATACATAGCCAGTAGAACTACACTTCAAGTGTGAGGGAATTTTAAAGAAAATACTTTAAAATGGAATGTTTTTAAGTAGCACTATTCTCTGACACTGATGGTTTTGTTTTGGGATACAGAATAGAAAACCATTTCCTCAAGATATTTTGTGTTCAGCATAAAATATTTAAAATGTCTCATTTCCAAGAGATCTGGTGGGAGTTCATGACAGATGTGTTATTTCTTTCTTTCTTTTTTTTTTTTTTAACAGCATTATTTTGTCTAATTAGCACTGATGATTTACCCATGGCAGTATGAACTTATTGAGAGGAAAGAAAAGTAGACCAGCTTTTTTGGAGAAAAGAACAGACTGGGTAAGATGGAAGAAAGGCACTTTTTTTTTTAAAGGTATTTTGCAGCAAATGCTCACAAACAACCCACAGAGAGTTCATTTATTTATGCATCACCATATGATCAATCCGATTGCCTTTAGTCTCAAACAGAGAAAGCCCCAGTACAAAGCATTCTCCAGGTGTTAGTTTAGGTTTGTCATTATTTCCTATTTATAGACTCTGTCTAGTAAAAGAAGACAAATTACTGTAAGTGGGGGTAAATGTGATTAAATGAGTCCTCTGAAGATAAGAGGGTACATGGACAAGGGTCATTAACACAAGTGACCTCCCTTTGCCCAGACCATATTTTTATTTTGTGGATTTGAAGGAAAAAAAAAAAAACCAACAAAGAGCAAGAATAATTTCTACTACATATATCCAAAGAAAAATATATCCTTTTATCCTAATAAGCATTTTAATGCTTTTGCAGTATTTGAATAACACACTGATTGATAGTGCCAAAATAGTCTCAGAATACACGAAGAACAATATTGGAGAAATTGTTCATCCTAAGGTGACTGATCAGAAATACTGAAGAAACATAGTTATGATCAGACAAGATACAAAGGCTAGAAATGTAAATTAGTGGATACCAGGATCTTCTGATAGAATGAAAAGTTTACATTTGTAAAGTTTCAATTAAAACATCTACACTCTTTCTTCCACCTGATTGTAGCCCCATATGGCAAGGTCAGCCCTTTCAGTGAACAAACAGCTCAGTCGCCTCCAGTGTAGCTGTTATCTTCCTCAACAAGGGGAGACATTTGGCACAGCCTAAAGCTGGGGCATGAACCCTGGCTAAGCTTAAGACATTTATCTGACAGCATCAGCTGACACTCCACAAACACATTTGCTCTCCATGACCTCAGAGCATTCGTGATTAATCAAAAATGTATCTTGGATCTTGAGAACAAGCTACAACCAGGCACACACAAAAAAGAATATGCTCTCGATCTCGCTTATCGACTGAAGAGGTATATTGAATTTAGAAATAGCAAATAGAATAAAATGATCAATATGTTCTCACTTGTCCATGGAAGAGCAAACTTTATCCCTCAAGCAAAAGACATTGATCATGTAAATGTTTCAGAACTGCTTTCAAACTAAAGAATGTGAAATGTACATGGCTTATTGGGGGTGGGGAAGGAGGCCTCCCAAAGAGGAGCTCTTGCTTAAACTTAAAAAAAAAAAAATCTATAGCTTAAAGACATAAAGTATATGTTTGTATGTAGTGTGTTTTACTTTTAAAAACCTGTGTGTTCCACTTAAAACCTTTTTTGGTAACATGTTGCCAAATGTTCTTAACAAAACATTATAAAAGAGACTTTAAAACTTAATGAAGGAACATTATTTGTGCAGAGAAAACTCCCTGTCTCAATTTAAATGAGACACAGTTCTAACATATCCCCTATGCACTATTTGCAATTTATAATTTATGTCTCTTGGTTCAAACTCACTATTTTCTGCAGTCATCTGCTAAGTGATATGATTAGCATATGAATATTGTAATATTCTGCTTCCTGACACAGTATAAATTAGTATATTTTTATTTTTCTTTGTATTTTCCACTTTCAATAATGATACTGAACTCTAATTAAAGCAAAGGGAAACAGAAGTCATATGCCCCACACTTGATAATATGAAAATGATTATTAAAAAAAAATCTCTACAATTGAACTTATTAAATCCCATTCTTGCCTGGTTACCCACTGGTTAGGTTACAGTTGTTCACGATCCTACAGCAAATCGTTCCACTGAAGAAAAACTACATGTCCTGGTCCCTGTTGGCATGGCGAACCAACTTTCATAGCATGTGCTCACTCTATAAAATGGTGGTACTAATTAGAAGATATAAACTCATGCTGAGACATGATATGAATCGGCTTTATGTATCTAGTAAGCTCACAGCAGTACTAGATTTATACTGTTGTTGCCTTAAACTAACACTAAACAGAAAATTCAACTTCTAAATTTGTACCATAAGAAAGCAAAAGTGATTGAGTTGAAAAAACAAAACCTCAGCCCCTCAATTTAGGTTTCACTTCGAAAATGTTTCCTGTGCACTTAGAGGTTGCCCAGCACTTTCTCCCATATGTTTACCTAACTTAAATTCTTCAAACATGAATTGCAAGTACCAGATAGCACAGCTGTATGTTTTGACATCCATGGTGAAAATGAGCAGAAAATCTAACTGTTCCATATCAAGAAGTATTTTTACTAGTGCTAATGTGCCTTAAATACCTTGTTCCACAGATGAGTGGCCTGGCACCTGCTGCATGAGAAATAGCCAATTACTGTTCAGTGTCTCTAATTTTCTGATTCAATTAGCATGCTTCAGAGCTTTCCAGTTTAATTGCAAACTACTTCACAGTTAGCTCTCTGATTAATCATTGCCCATCTGCAAGCCATCGGAAAACTTAGTGGAACAAATTTGTGTACTTTGGAATGCTGGGAGCTTAGCAAATCAAACTTGTTTTGGTATATAAAGCTTTAATTTTGTTTGCCCTTTTCAGCTGCACTTGTAAGAAGCTCTGTACTGATTAAACAGGAAGTCCGGACAATAATATGCTACATTATGCATATAATTACTGTAAATACAACCGAGATTGTAGAAACATCATTTAAGGTTAGGCACTAACATGAATGGAGAAGGAGGTCAAGAAAACACATTTGGAATCAATTTCTTTCCATTATGACCAAATGTAAGTATCAAGAAAAAAAAAAAAAAAAGGCCGTGTGACACACAGTGATGTCATTACAGCACCTGTTCCCCTGAAGGCATTTTTAAATTCTGGCTTTTCGTGTATTCATAAAATCTTTCTTGTTATTTAATTAGTAGAGTACTAAGTTTTATAAGCTTTGTTTACAAAACATATATTAGGGATTTTAAAGCAAACTGGCACCACATTGTTTATGCTTCATTTTCCAAGCTTTCTTGCTGGTCCACTGAACGTATGAATGATAGTGTCAGAAAACAAAACTGTTTTAATTGAGCTTGGAGTGGAATTTAAATCATTTCTTAACCCATAATTATGATTTCTTCATTTCTGAACAATGAAACATGAATTGCATATTTTGTTCACTCCTCTGAACAAATACCATGGAGAGGATTCTGCAAGAAAGGAACTCTAAGAAATGAACTTTCCAACTCTCAGTTTCTCTGCTTCACATTTCACAATATCTGAAAATATTCTAATACAATTTTGAAAAGCATCCAAATACGTCTACCATACAAGAGCTTTGTAAGCTCAGGAGGGTAGGGACTGTGTATCTAGATCACCACTGTATTTCAGGGCCTCAGGGACAGCCTCACATCCTTGGTGCTCAGTTAAAAATGGAAGCAGAAGGAGTTCTGAATTTTCCACATCATGTCACAGTGCCAGGCTGGACACTGTGTTCTCCTCTAACCTCAAGAGGATGCAGTCATGCTAGCTCATAAAGATGTTGACAAGTATCATCATTCTATAAATATTTGGCTGAAAGAGTAACACAGAGAGAAGAGTACTTTGTTAACTCTGATGTCCTGTAATGATCTGTTGTTAAAAACAAATAACGAAAAGTAGAATTTTCCCATCTTTTATGAAGATCCTGAACATGTTATGGAAATGTCTAAAAGCTGAAAGCTAAAACCCAACTGATAACTCTAAAAATAACACTAACGTTGGAAAAATGTTCACTTGACAAAATTTTACAGATAGAGAGATTCAGCATGGAGTGACTTTCTGATTCTGTTAACAGTAGACACATATGAAACCAAGATTCCATGAGCTCTCTAATAGTTCCTCTTCTGTCCCCACTTTAGGCTTCTCTGAACTTCCCAGGCAGCCAATGCACGAAATGCTGAGAAGGCGTAATCTGATCAGAGCAGTTCAGGCAAGTGAGCAGGCATGCTGCCACATTCTGCTGCCCACGAGCAAGCGGGAAAGCGCGGCTGGAATCCCCACGAAGATCAAATTACAAAATAATCAAGCTTTGTGGCCAGGTGGGCACTACGGGCTATTGTGAGGTCATGACATAAATCTGGGACTAGCATGGGCAAAACTGGGCAGTCAAAAATAACATTTGGGGGGGGGGTGTACACACTTACAGCATGGTTCTCTGTGGAAAATAAACTGTTAATGACGTTCAGTTTTTTTTAATTCAGGAAAAGGGTAAATGGCTCTCCCCACACAAGCTCCCACCAATTGAGCCTTATGTTTAGAGATAAGCAATTAAACGCCACACATTGAAGAAAAACAAAGAGCTCTCCAAAATGGAATTTAGCCAAGAAAAGACCAAACTGGGCCTTGTTCCCTGTCCTGGGGTTTTCAGTCCTACCTCTACCTCTTACCTACTGTGTAGCCGAATGTCAGTGTGTATCAGAGAGTAATGATGAAACAACTGAGTGGATAATGAATGAAAATGATTGCAAAGCACACTGAAAATGTTTAAAGGGACCAAAGATGATTCGAGAGGATAGCACATCTTGGGCCAAGAGAGCCATTTCCAAAAATAATCCTATGATACAAAAAGAGCGGAATATACTTTGGGAAGCTGGTTGATGCACAGATGTTCTACTATGGCACCAAACCCCAGACAATGATATTTTACAGAGAAGTGTTAACTTTTGTGCATGGTTCCCCAAACTGAACCTGCTACAGAAGTAACATTTTAGTTCCTCAAAAGTTTCAACATGATTGCCTGTGTTGTACTGTGTTTTCATATTTATGAAAGACAACAAAATTATAGAATGCAGTTAACCTTTGAAAAGAAGAAAAATACAAAAATCAGGAAATCAGAGGACAGTAACAGGAATTCTAGGGAACTAATAAGGTTTGGCAAACTTTGGCTGGGGCAACCACAATCAAGGTGGGCAGAGCTATCTCAAAGACAACAAACAAACAAGCAGAAACACAATGCAGTGTAATCCAGGCTTTTTGGTAAACAAGTACAGCAGGCACACCAGCAAATCAATGGCAAACCATTTTGTAAATATTTCCAACAGGGGCTTCAGAGAAACACTTTTAGGTGGTGGAATGTGAACTGAGGGCCACGTGTGGGTTTTTCACTTGTACCCTTGCAGCACAGATAAATTATTATCAGTAATGTCTTTTTAGCCATAAAAACAATCTACTAGCACACTACAGATTCAAAGAGTGTTCTTAACTTTTAAAAGGCAAAAGAGAAGTGACTGAAAGTTCACAAGAATATTTTAAAAATGAAAATAAAGGCAAAAAGTAGTTGCTTTTACATAGGGAATCTTACAAGATACATGAAATTTAACATCCACTGTACTTTAAGCCTATATCTTATTGATAATTTAAAATTATAATTAGTGTTCTTGGGACCGAATGCTACACAGAAAACTAAATATGCACATATGTATGAGATGTGAGATGCTGCTGCAAGAGAGAAATACCCTATTTTTAAAGCAAAAAAAAAAAATCCTAGTGAAGTCTATCCTTTCATTTATATGTCTCATGTAAATTACACATAATTTTAAATCTTCAACACGTTGAAAATGGCCAGGTCTCATGGCACTTCTCCTTTATTATCTTCCATTTTACTTGGTCATGGCAATGGGGATTTACTAGAGATACTTATGGAATAAAAATTATATACTTTGAATTGAACCAAAAAATGACCACTAGAAAAAAATTAATTTTTATTTATATAATCTGGTAAAAAATATATAATTTTTCCACTCTAAAGGCATTTTCTTATGCAGTAACACCACAAAAATAGCTTAAGTTTAAAATAGTGGCTTTCCCATATGGTTAGTCCACAGCAAGATAAAGTTGTAAATGAGGGGACTATGTGAAGAAAACATAAAAAAGCCTTAAGGGCACATACAAAAAATGTGATATTGCATGATTTACATATACAATTTTATTTCCCAAAATTCAAAGAGAAAAGCTTAATATGTCATAATTTAAATTGTATTTCACATCAAGTATTCCTGATTACGTATTTAACTCTAAGATGCATAACTCAATTTAGAGCATAATGTGGGAGAGGAGTTAGTAAGAATCTAACCTTTTGAATTTCTTGACTTTTTTGGGCTTGTGGTAATGTTGTATTTATAGAGATTCTACACTTTCAAATTTAAGTCTTGAAATGTCAGAAAAAATCCCAAAGCTGAGATCTCACAGAAGGTGATTTTTAACAGTCCTTAAAAGTAAAGACTTTATGATCTTCTGACAACTGGAGCTTTCACATTTTAAGATTTAAAATTTTCAGTCCTAATATTACATAAGCACACACATTGGTACACTTTTAAAGATTCCATGATCTTTGATAAACCTTGAAAAAAGAGAAAAATAAGAAAATAGGAAAAGTTAAGGAATTCAGGAATATTATATAAATACAAATATAAAGAAGTAAATACTTAAAAGGTCTTCTGTATTTAAATTCGGTCCCTCATAAGAATATATTTCCACTGTAAAAGAAATCACAACATCCAGTTAATTTTTGACTATTTATAGTAATAAAAAATGGGGATCTCCTGATATTCTGGAGCTGGATTTTAGATGAGGAAATAGAGGCCCAGAGAGATCAACTGCCTTGCTCAAGATCATACTGCTAGTTAATACTAGAGTTATATCTGGAATATACTAGGTCTCTCATTTCCAAGTTTCTTTACCACTCTCATAGCTAATATTTTATACATAATTCTTGGAATTCATTTCATTTCTTTTTTTTTTTTTTAAGGTTTTTATTTATTTGACAGAGAGTGAGTGAGAGAGATAGAGCACAAGTAGGGGGAGAGGGAGAAGCAGACTTCCCACAGAGGAGGGAGCCCGACATGGGCTCCATCCCAGGACCCTGGGATCAGGACCCGAGCTGAAGGCAGATACCCAACCAACTGAGCCATCCAGGCGCCCTGGAGTTCATTTATTTCCGACCATTTGTGTGGCCACGGACAAGTAACCAACTCTCTAGTTTTCTTTCAATTTTCAACAAGTATATTGCCACAGCCTGCTATAAGCCAGATGTAGAGATTGCAAAGATGATAAGACATGAGCTAATCTTATTCTTCAGTATTTTATGATTTAGTCAGGGAGAGGACTGGCATACAGATATCATTAAGGTAATGTGATACTGCATGACTAGAAAGGCATCAAAGTCAAAGGTGACATTTAGTTTCTGATTACCAGGATTAAAGATAGGGTCTGGACTAACTGATGTCAAAGTTCCTCTCTAAAAATTATCTGAATTTCATTTTTACCCTCTACTCTTATTATTTCTTAGATGGACTTCTTAATAAGTAGGTATTTGATAAGACCAAAATTTCTAAATATTGAAAGTGATTTCAGTGGAATATAGCGATATGTTTATGAATACATAGATAATGAACAAAGCCTTTTATGTGCAAATAAGTTTGTGAAATTACAGGTTTTTTTGGTATAGGCCTTTAATGTGTTAATGTGCATTGTAATTCCAAGAGGAAAATTTAATATGCAACATTTCCTTTCTTTCATTAAGAAAAAAATCCCTCCCAAAGGAACTTTCATTACTATCTCTATATCTCAAAATTAGTATTCCAAGAAGCGAAATTTGGGTAACACTATCCCTGGACTCCCATGATATGCTCTTAACTGCTCTTCCCCACCCACCCATTTTACACATGCACTGGCTAGTTAATCCTCCTAAAATGTTGCCTTCATCATATTTCCCTGTTCAAAAATTTTCAATGACTCTTCATGACCTATAAATTTAAGTTCAAACTCTAGATCTTCAGGATGCTGCTTATACATTCCACTTCAACTTTATATGTCACAATTTCCTTGAACAAACTCCAGCCAAAATATCACTGGATTTACCAAGCTCTTTCTGTCTTGGATCCCACTACTAGAATGCCTTCCTCTCTTCACAAAATTATCAGTAACTTCTCTGACAAAATTCAGCTCAGGCTTTATTGTCTCCATAAATGAACACAGTATCCAACCTCTGACCTTGTTATCAGAATTGTTTTTTATAAAATTGTTATGATCTCTTTTTACTGGTATTTATCATTAATGTGTTTTTTATGTCTCTTTTGGCTACATCTGGGTAAGCTCACTGAGGCCAGGCATAGGCCTTACATGCCAGAATTTAGCACATTCTCTCGTACCTAATATCGTTTAAAATTATGATAATGGTGACATTATTTGTGACAAAGTAAAAACCACAGAAAAGAGAAGGACCTAAACCAGGGGCCTGAATGCTCATTTACAAGCTTCGTATGTAGTGGTTTACAACAAAAATATTAACCACATTTTCCAAATATCAAATCATGAGTGCTCAGGCAAGAGTTTTCAACTTTGATTGTTGACATATCATAAACATATAATTGAAATAGTCATTAAATATTAAAATCGTACCTAATATTAAAACTCTAGTCTTTCTTAATTTAAATACTCTTTTTTTAAAATTTTTATTTATTTATTTGACAGAGAGAGACACAGTGAGAGAGGGAACACAAGTAGGGTGAGTGGGAGAGGGAGAAACAGGCCTCCTGCTGAGCAGAGAGCCCGATGTGGGGCTCGATCCCAGGATCCTGGAACCATGACCTGAGCTGAAGGCAGACGCTTAACGATGGAGCCACCCAGGCGCCCCGATTTAAATACTCTTAAATAGCTTTGGCTTATTACCCATAAAAGAACAGTTTCATTTCCAAAAACGATTTGTACCCCAATGAAGAAATTTTAAATAAGAAGGGTGATCAAGTAACAAACATTTTAAAAGTTCATCAATTATAATTAATAAATTAATTAGATAAAACTGCAAACTATTTAGCAGTGTCTTACTTTTGGTCTACAGTGAAACTTTTTTCAAACATTCTTCACAATTCATTTGGTCTTGCCCAATGAAAAAATGAATGTTGCACAGTAATATTTGGCATTGCAATTATAAATTGTTCTGAAATTTGGATACAATTTAATGTCAAGTGACACAAGGCCTTAGTGACTTCTCACCTCATGAAACGTTTGCATTTTTAGATATAATTTTTCCCTTTTTAGTAACTGGAAGAAACAGCTCTTGAATAAGTTTTGGTCAAGCAAAGAGTTTTTTTTTAAAGTAAGATATACAGTTTTAACCAGGACTGAAATGAACTATTCAAGTATAAAAATAATATTGCCCTCCTGAATATATGAATGTACAGTATTTATTAACACATTGCACTATATTCAATAGTTTTGTAATTCTTATAAATGTCATGATGCTTATTGCTTGTGTTAGTATGTGTCTACTTCCTTCCTTTTTTAACACTTATTAAAGGATTTGGAAGATACAAGTCATGACAGCAAATGATCCCATTTATCTCTTCATCACCGTGCCCCGGGCCTAGAATGACACCTGGCACATAACAGATGACAAATATTTGTTAAGTAAATGAATTGCTAGAATATATGCTCTATGAGGAAAAGGAATAGATATCTGATAGTTTATTAGTTAAAAATCTGGCCCTTGGATTCAAATATGTAGTGTTTGAATTCTGGTTGCACTATTTATTAGCTCTGAGACCTCCCTAAACCTGCTTCCTCACCTGCAAAATGTAATAGTAATAGAATCTGCCTCCTACAGTTATTGTGAGGATTAATTCACAGAAATACTTGCACATAGGGAGCATTCAGTACACGTTAGCTGCTATTATTGTCATCAACATCATCATTACCTTCTTCATTTGTCTCATTCGCCACTTATCTCCTGTTCCAAGCATGTAACATATGCTCAGTAAATATTTGTTAAATGAAGAAATGAATCAGTGAAGTGCAGTTGAATCTGCATACACAAATAGGCCTGACTACCCTTAGTACACTTCTAGGCAAGATGCAGAAAGATAGCACTGAAAAAAAAAAAATGACCCTCCAAGTTCGGGTGACTGAATTACTCTTACGTGAACAAGCTGCTTGGAGATCTAGTCACAAAGTCCCAGTCATTCTCTGGTCTTTCTAGAATAGGTGTTCCTTTATTTCCTTTTTGAACTTCTTGTAATGCCTAGCACAGAGATTTGTTTCATTTAAGAAACCCCAAAATCCTATTTAGCAAACAAGTCACATAAAGTAAAATTTAAAAACAAATGAACATAGATTATAGAATGGGTAGATGTTAGAATTCTCATAATATTTAACTACATTATCTTAACAAATCCAGTTTGCAGCATTTATATTTCTTGCCGTGTTGCTACACACTTAAGTGTCATAGTGAGAATCATTACTTCTACACTTTCTAACTTAAAACTAAAGTAAAAATTGTGTAAATAGCAACTGAAAGTTATGTTTCTGTGTACTACCTCATTGTGAGTGGACAACAAAATAAGTCTCAGATTCTGTGGCTTGTAAGTATTTATTTTGTCATTGACTTAAATCATTTTAGATCTTGTATTTATAATATTTCTCATCAGAAATGCCTTATATTGAATAGTACTGAAAAGTTTTCTATGGAAAGGTGCTATCAGATTACAGAGCAGCCTTGTTGTATTTAGGGCTTTTATTAGTTCTTTTTTAATTTATAAAAATGAATATAAACTTTAGCAGCAAAGGGTTTAGTTTTTGTTTTTTGTTTTTTGTTTTTTTTTTAAGACAAGAACAATAGAGAATATTTTAACTGGGTGAAGAAAAGAAGGAAAGCAAACCTACGCAACAGTTAATCTTAAATTCTTCCATCTGTATGCATTCTTTGTGAAATTATTTTGTTTCCACTGTATTTTCCAGATTGAAAATAAAATTTAAAAAACTTACAAAATATCGGGCGCCTGGGTGGCTCAGTTGGTTAAGTGACTGCCTTTGGCTCAGGTCATGATCCTGGAGTCCCGGGATCGAGTCCCACATCGGGCTCCCTGCTCAGCAGGGAGTCTGCTTCTCCCTCTGACCCTCCTCCCTCTCATGCTCTCTGTCTCTCAATCTCTCTCTCGCAAATAAATAAAATCTTTAAAAAAAAAAAAACAACTTACAAAATATCCGTAAACCTTTATCCTCTTCCTCACACTATCTCCCACAAATGTACTGAAAAAAGAAATGCAGACTAACCAGGAGTACTTGTTAAAAATGCAGATTCTTGAGCCTCACCCAGAATTTACTTCTGATCTCTTGGGGTACAGTCAGAAATCAGAATAAGCAAAGGTGCCAAGGTGAGAAGAAAGAAAAGTATTTGTTCTCCTATCTAAAATCTAAAAGCTTCCTTCTAGTTGCTTCTTTCCTTCTTTGCGTCTTTTTACTTTCCCCAGGCTTGAATATGGGGCTCTAATTGCTTTTCAGATGCATTCCCAACCCCCTTGGGGATTCCAGAAACAAGCTCATGCTGAAACTACTTGGTCATTTTTATACTGGATCAGGGCTGCTGAAATTCCAGACCTTAAAAGGAATACTAAACAAACACCAATTTTATTTTATTATTTTTTATTTTTAATATATTTTAAATATTTTATTTATTTGAGAGAGAGTGAGCATGGATTGGGGAGGAGCAGAGGGAGAAGGAAAGGGAGAAGCAGGCTCCCTGGTGTGAGTGGGGAGCCTGGCGGGGGGGGGGGGGGGTCCATCCGAGGACCCGAGATCGCGACCTGAGCCAAAGTCAGATTAACTGATTGAGCCATCCAGGTGCCCCAACAAACATCGATTTTTTTTTTAAGATTTATTTATTTATTTGACAGAGAGAAACACAGTGATAGAGGGAACTCTAGCAGGGGGAGTGGGAGAGGGAGAAGCAGGCGCCCCGCGGAGCAGGGAGCCCGATGCAGGGCCCCATTCCAGGACCCTGGGATCATGACCTGAGCCGAAGGCAGATGCCTAATGACTGAGCCACCCAGGTGCCCCAAAAACATCAATTTTGAAACACACGTAAATCATCTCCCTCTAATATCATAGTAATTACTATAATGGGCTAACTACTAATATATGTTCGGTACTGAGCTAAGGGCTTTACATACATTATCTGTTGCTTCTCTATACCAAAAAATCCCCCAAACAAGAATACTTCCCCAGAAGCAAAAAGAGCAGAGAGTTCTGATTCTGACTTCGATACTGACTTTTAATAAACTCTGACTTTTTATTCTTTAGCAACTGAAGAGTCTCTTAAAGGTAAATGAAGACTGACTGCCAAAGGTGTTGGTGAGACAAGACCCAGATGTTCAGAGGATGATTTTCTTCACTGTACTCTCACCTAACTTCACCCAAGTTGGGAGACTCTAACACTGACATGAATAATCTATCCAATACTCTCACCTCACCATTCTTGATCTTCAGTGACCTTCTCCTCTACTCCACTTCAACTAACCATTCTTAATGTTTAACTCTGGTCATCACATCACTTTTCTGAAATAACAGTTTAGATATTACCCCGGTTTGACCACAACCTCCTATCTTTTTAATCATCTTACTCAAATAACCCCCTTTTCCAACCTTAAAAAAATATCTTAAAGGGCTTCCAGTCCATTCATTCTCCTTTTCCCCAACCAGACTTTTTCTGTTTTTACTTCCCTCCTTAATGGCTTAGAGTCCACAGTCCAACATTTCAATGTTTTTCTAAACTGCCTTGACCCATTGTCCATTAAATACAGTTGCCTGGAAAACTCCAATGTTGGATGAACCCAGATGACTGGCTTCTCTCTGGCTAACAGACTGTTACCCCTATAACCAAATCATCATCAACCACAACTGGGCCCTCAGCACTGTTCAGCCACATACTATGTAATGCTAGACAACACTCCAGATGTGATGACTTAAAGGTTAAAAAAAAATCATAAAGGCACTATAAGAAAATAAAAGATAATTTGTGTATAATTGTACAGTGGGACTTGAGGCACAACAATACAACCAGAAACTACAGAAAAAATGATTGATATTTTTGCCTCCATAAATATTAAAAACTTCTGTGTGGATAAAAAAAAAACAAAACAACCAACCCACTCTGTAAGTAAAATGAAAAGATAAAAGGCAAACCGGGCAAAAATACATCATATATGATAACAAGGACTGTTACCCATCATTTATAAAGAACTACAAATTAATAGGGAAATGACAAAGATTCAATAGAAAAAATACCTGGTAATTTATAAGATAAAAATAAATGGGTAATTTTATATAAAAATATGTTCAACTTTCCTGCTTATCAAATAAATACAAATTTAACTGGATTTTTATAAATTAGCAGTGATCAAAATAATGACTCACACTTTTACTCTTTCAGTAAAAGTATTCTTTAGACCTTTAAGAGCACTTGACACTGTTGACCAACCCTCTGACTCAGAGCATTCTCTTCCCCTGGCTTTCGTTTCTCTGACTTTTCCCTTCGTTCTCTGGTGGCTCCTTCTTTGTAGCTCCTCAGGGGTCTTACTGCACAGCCACCAAATGTTGTGCTTTTCACCAAACATGTCCTCCTAAGATGACTTTGTCAGTCCTATCATTTGCAAATCTTTTGAGCTTCAGTCAGTATATACAATAGCTAACTGTTCATTTCTGCTTAGAAGTTTTACAGGCACCACAAACTCAGCATGTCAAAACTGAACTCATCATTACCCCAGCAGACATGCTTCTCTTCCTGTCTTCATTTTCTCTGTTGATGATAGAACATCCATACAATTAGCCAAACCAGAAACCTGGCTGTCAACCTTGATGCTTTCTATCTTATCACCCATCAATTCAGGTCCTGCTGACTCTCCTCATATCAAAATATTTTCCCCATCTCCACTGCCTCAGTCAGGTCATCATAACCTAACTAGTCTTGCTTTACTCTTGTCATCTCTAATATATTCTCCTTATCACAACTAGAATATTCACTGAAAATGCAAATGAATCATATTATATTCCCGTTTTAAGAACCCTTCTTTCCAAGTTCTTTTACAAGGTTGAGAAAGCTCTCCATAATCTGGCTCCCGCTTCTCTCTCCAGCCTGATGTCTTTTGACTTACTACTCTACTCTCCAGCAATATCGGACTTTCTTCGGTCTTCAAATGTGCCACGTATTCTCTTGCCTTTGTCTCTGCCTGGAACGAGGAAAACTATTTTATATGCCTCCATCTTTTCCCCCTACATATAATTCTACCCTCCCTGATCAGAAATGACTAACTCCTACATTTTTCAGGCCTTACCTATTTGAGAGCAGAGACTGTTGTTTTAGAGTTGTCTCCTTGGCACTTAGAACAGAATCTGGCACATGGCAGGTGCAGAGTGATTGAACATAAGTGAATGAGTATTGTGTCAAAAGCCACGGCACTGAGTGCTTTTTGCTGGCACTGTAAAAGGGGTGATGACTCAAAGTCTTACTGTCACAGACTAGACAAGGCCAAAGTGGTTCCTCGTATTGCTAAGACACAGCATTTTCCTAGATGTCTGCTCACATCATTAAAAAATAAAGCTATTCATTTGGTAGTCCATAGACTCACTCTCTGCTCTTTCCCTTACTGTCAAACCAGCAAAAATGGGTCAGAAATGTGGATATCTGGTAGATACCCAAAATTACTTATGTCCAAAAACCAATGAAAAAGCCTTCCCTAGGAAACTTGTTTTCTCCTCTTGGACTTGTATTGGTTAATGGTGTCACCAATGATCCACCTTACAAAAGTAGGAAGCCCCCATCTCTCTTTCTCAACCCTCCTATCCAAGCAGTAAGTTGTAGTCTCTGTTGCGGAGTAATTCATTCCTTCCTCCTACATCCCCATGGTAACCACTCTGATTTAATTCTCATCATATACCCCTGAATTTATTCCTAGCTAGTCTCCTCTTGTTTAATCTCTTCTCCTCCAGTCTATCATTACACCACCACCATCAATCTGATCATGCTAGTCCCAAACTTAAAAACTTCTGATGGCTTCCCATTATCCCAAGAGGATAAAATCCAAGCTACTCTTTAGCAGAAAGCCCTCTCTCTTGTGGACCTCATTTCCTATAACACCTCATCTCATTGGCTCTTGTGCTCAGCCATACTAAATTTCTGCCATTCCTGAACCTGTCACACTGTTCTGTATTCTATACCTGGGCATATGATCTTATTTTTCTGCATAGAATTTCCTAGCCTTCCTTACAGTTAGGTGTGGTTACTTGACTGAGTCTTTCCCAAAGCAATAAGTGTGCGGTTGACTGGTGTCATTTTTGTCCAGTTCCTTAAGGAACTGGATACATTCTCATAGCCCTCCTCCTGTGATCCAGAATAGTGATGAACCTGAAGCTCAGCTGTGACCATGGAGGTAACAATACTGCCTATGTGATGGCAGAGAAACAGAATGGAAGGACCTGGTCATGAGCATAGCTGTGTGGGGCGGAGCCATTTGGCCACCTGGAATGCCCACCTTGGAGTGCTATGTGTGAAAGAAATAAACATCTATATCCTTTATATACCTATGGTCCTTTTGTTAGAGGAGCTTAGCTTTACCTTACCAATACAGGCCTTTTTCTCCTTTTGGTTCGTTTGTACCTTAAGAGTAGAAGCTGGCATATGCTTCTCTGTGCTGCCTGTCATAAGCATACAGTACTTCCATCAGTACTAGCTGGATAAACCTTTAAGATAAATGGGCCCTTGCCTATCTCTTGTGGAAGGACCAGAGACAAAGGGGTAAGGAGAACAGTGTAATATGAGAAGTGTTTCATATATTATCATGTCTGGCTACCTTTGGAGACATTTAGGTCTCTGATAAAGGATCCGAGGATCCGTAAAGAAATGAAACCAGGAAAAGCGATCTAAATCTGAAATCAGAATTGAATGAAACATTGGTAACTTCTCTAAAAGGGAGTTAATGAGTACCACTAATTTCACCAGAAACATCATTGAGTAATACCCATACCTACTGGATACAGGTCTATTTTCCCCCTGATAAGCCTGCTTTATTGTTTTACTGTGTGTGGTGGCTAGTTCCCAAAGACAGAGACTTTCTCTCCCCAACCCCTGTCCATCCTCACCATAAGCCATGCTTCATGGTATTAATGTCTTTGAATAGCCTCCTCCACCTGAATGTGGGTTGACCTCATGACTTTCTTTTTGAACACAGAATACGGTGAAAGTGATGCTGCCTGACTTTTGAGGCTAAGTCATACGTTTTGCAGTTACTCTCTGGGATTCTTGAAGTACTTATGTGTTCTTTGGATGCTCCCTCTTAGAACTCAGCACATGCTAGTTTAAGCCCAATATACAGAGAGGTCATGTGTAGTGCTCAGCTTGAGCTAAATTTCCAGCCAATAGCTAGCATCGACTGCCAGCCATGTGAATGAGTCACGTGAGGTGTCCAGCTCACTGACCTTTCTGGTGAGTCCAGCCCCAGGTAGAATCTGACTATAACTGTATGAGAGATCCCAGGCAAGAACCTCACAGCTAAGCTCAGTCAACCTATGGAACCATGAAAGATAATAAATCGCTGTTTTAGGCCACTAAGTTTTTGGCTGGTTTATTATGCAGAGATAGATCACCAGAACACTAAAACTGACAGAAATCTGAGCCTGTGCATAATGTCATGAAGACTTTTTGAGCATTACTTGGAAGTGGTTTGGGCAACTAAAGAACAATGATCCTCACAAGCCAATGTAACAGCCTGACTTTTTTCTTGATTTAATGTTTTCTTTTTTTCTCTTAAGTTTCAAAATCATCATAAAAAAAGTTGAATGCTTGAGGGGTCTTTTCAAAAGCCTATTCCTCCTTCAAATGCACTTACCTCCTGGGTGGAAGAAGACATAAAACTACTGTGTAAACAACAAATACACTAAGTTATGTTTAACCTCCTAAGAAAGGATATGTTGGAGGGGAACGTGGAGTCAAAAAGTAAGCGCAAACATATCAAACTCATTATTGTGTAGTAATACACAGATTGCAGTTGGCAGCACTTATTACTAAATGGACACACTTGGAACGTTGTTACTGTGGTATCCAATCAGAAGAAATTGTCAAGACCTAGATTTACACCTATTCCACACATTCCTCATCAAAATTAGATTCTGCCCATATTAACCATCTCTCAATCTATGTCACCTCCTTTGACTTGCAAAACTGATCATTTTCTTCTAGGGGGAAGTTTCCTTAAGGTTTAGTAATCTTAGAAGAGGGCAAGATCATCTGAATCCTGAAATAACTTGAAAATATATAAAGTTTGGGGGTGCCTGGATGGCTAAGTTGGTTAAATGACCCACTCTTGATTTCAGCTCAGGTCATGATTTCAGGGTCCTGGGATCGAGCCCTGCATCAGGTTCCCTGGTCAGTGGGGATCCTGCTTCTTCCTCTCTCCCCACGCCCTGCTCATGCTTTCTCTCTCTCTTAAATAAATAAATAAATAAATAAATAAATAAATAAATAAATATTTAAAAATATATATAAAGTTTGAATTCAGTAGTTTAATTTCAAGTCTCAATTTCCATTCATTCTTTATCAGGCTCTCCAATGCCCAGTGTCTTAAACCTGCTCTTGGTTTACCACTGCATTATCCCGACTTACTCCTATACATGCATCTCCCATATATGAAGTCTTTCCTGAGCCTCCACTAAAGCCTCCCTGTCCTGAGTCCATTCTTTCCATGATTCCACTACATAACTAATTGACCTATTTGAAGAACTGAAGATGACTCTCATGGCCAAGTTCCATGAATTCAATGTCTGTAAGTCTTCGGATTCTATCCTGTCTTCCCTTTCACTCTCATCACCAGCAGTTAGGCCTAATTACCTTTTGCAGGAACTATAATGACCTTTGACTTGCATATTCTCTATCTTCAGCCTTTCCTTAATATGTTTTACTCATAGCTGCTGGACCAATCTTTCTAAAGTATAGTGCTGATAGCTTTTTTCCTCCCTCACAAACCTCCGATCCCCAGTGCTTAAACACACACACACACACACACACACACACACACAAAACCCCTCATTAGCCTATCATTTAATGTTCTCTGTTACCTCATTACTACCTATAACTTTTTTTCTTATTCTTCATTCACACCCATCATGTGCCTTTGCAACTCCCTTCTTGCTACTGTCAATGCTTATGTAACATATTCTATACTTCTACTTCTTGCTCATGCTGACAATCCTAGATGAAATATTCTTCCTCCTTCTAGAACTCTTTATATCCTACCCATCTCTCAAGGTTCAGCTTAATGGATTTCCTGTCCTCAATCCCTAAATGTCCTGTTAGACCTTGTAATTAGATAGAATCACACCCTCTTCCAAATTTCTCTATTACTTTTTACCAATATTTCCCTTGTGATCCTTATTCCTTTCTCCTTGAATTATCAAATTTATGAATTTTTATCTCCTTCCTACTGTCCTTTATTCTACTAACAGCAGAATATATTGCATATGCAGTAAATGATCAATAAATATTGTCGCATGGATGGGGATGTCATTTTTTTTTTTTTAAGATTTTATTTATCTATTTGACAGAGTGAGAGACAGCGAGAGAGGGAACACAGCAGGGAGAGTGGGAGAGGGAGAAGCAGGCTTCCCACAGAACAGGGAGCCTGATGCAGGCCTGGATCCCAGGACCCTGGGATCAGGACCTGAGCCAAAGGCAGACACTTAACAACTGAGCCACCCAGGCGCCCCGGGGATGTCATTATTTCAATATGTTACTCATTCTAGGTAATATTTACATCTTATCGCTGGCATAGAAAGACTAATATGGGGAATGCAGTGGTGAGAGAAGGGAGAAGTGGTTTTTTTTGGTGGGGAAAATCTGAATAAAAATACTATAATGCCTGCCATGCCCATGGCTCTCTTTTCTTCATGTTACTCTCATTTAAAAAGACAAGTTTGGGGGATGCCTGGGTAGCTCAGTCAGTTAAGTGTCTGCCTTCGGCCAGCTCAGGTCATGATCCCAGGGTCCTGGGATCAAGTTCCGCATGGGGCTCCTTGCTCATCTGGGAACCTGCTTTTCCCTCTGCCTGCCGCTCTCCCTGCTTGTGCTCTCTTTCTGACAAATAAATAAGTAAAACCTTAAAAAAAAAAAAAAAAGACAAGTGTGGGGCACCTGGGTGGCTGAGTTGGTTAAGCATCTGATGCTTAATCTCAGCTCAGGTCTTGATCTCAGGGTTGTGAGTTCAAGCCCCCCCCAAAAAGATAAGTTTGGTTAGATGTTCCTGTCATGTTGAGAAAAAGGATCATCCATCTCTCTTTTTTCATATTTATTTAGTTCCTACTCATTTATATGCATTCTCTTTTCAAATCTATTCTATGAGAAAACTTCATCGCATCTATCCTAATAACTACTGGTTCTCTCATTTGTTTGCTCTTCCTTTTGGTTTTAATATTTTCTGTATATCTCTCCCCTTTACAAACACTTGGGAATTACCTTATTCTGGTATATAGTACCTGGCTTTCTTGCTCATCCAAGTAACCGATCACTTGCTTTCTTAAACTTTTTAAAAACTCTACTTATTATTTTTTTAATTAATTTATTTATTTTAGAGAGAGCATGAGCAGGAGGGAGAGAGGGAGAGGGAGAGAGAATCTCAAGCAAACTTGGCACTGAGCACAGAGCCCGATGCGAGGTTCAATCCCACAACCCTGAGATCACGACTTGAACCCAAACTAAGACTCAGTCGCTCAACCGACTGCACCACCCAGGTACCCCAAAACTTTCCTTCTTATTAATGTAAGCTTAAATCATTTTATAACATCATCATTTAAGTAGGTAAATAATCCTATAAACAGCAAGCTGAATGAAAATCTCACCTCATGCATGTCACAGAGTCTATATTTTTTAATATGTGCCTCATATACAACTCCTTTCTACTTTCTATATAGTTATATTGTTCATTTTTTTTGCTTTTGTGATGCCTTAATAATAAATTCAATTAAACACCCAAATGAAAGTTTAATCTTAATGTAAAAAAATGTTTAACAAAAATACTGCAGGGAATTAATTTATAAATCACATTGTTTTGTATTACTTCAGCATGCCACCTTTTCCCTGCTGATACTGGCTCAATGTAGCATTTTATGCTGTAACATGTAAAAAATAAACTTTTTTATTAAAATAAAACCCCTACTAAGCTGGTAGAATGAAACATATTTTAATATAGATATTTTAATTACTCTTAATTAAAACCTTGCAGAGATTCTCATTCATGTTCTATGGAAAGTTCATATTCACATATTTAAAGAAGCAGTTTGCTCTAGGGCTTAATCATTTAAAACAATGCCTCCAACACTAGAATCCCCTATTACTTTAAAGACATACCTCAGATGTATATTATTTTATGAAATAACTTGTAATACATTTCTCAGGATGGCATTTGGGGAAATACTTTGGTAAGGATGATTTTTAGAATTTGGAGGATGGTTTAAAGGGTTCAGGGAGGTGAAGTATGTATATTTAGCACAGTCAAAAGCACAAATGAGTGAGCTCAAGATGGAACTCAAGGTTTCTTGTTTCTAATTCTTTGTTGATTATCCTTGAACAGTAATTTTGCTTTCACTTATTTCTAAATTGGTAGTACCAATGCACTGAAGTTATTAATTAATTCAACAGGTATTCTAAAAGTGCCTGCCTACTTTGTGCCAGGCACCATTCCAGATGCTATGTGAACGAAACCAACAAAGCTTACATTCCAGTGGGAGGTAGGGGAGGCCAATAACAAATCATAAACATAACAAATCACTCAATCCAGAGAGAGTTGGCCTGTCATAAATGCTACTGAAAAACAAAACAGAACAGAGAAGGGAGAGATATGCAATTTTTAGATGGTGTAGTCAGGACAGGAATTGAAGTGACATCTAAATAAAGACCTAAAGGAGATGATGGGGTAGGCTCTGTGCATATCTAAGGGTAGAACATTCTAGGCAGAGGCCAGTGCAAACAAGTTGAAATCACTCACTCATTGCATGTCAGTCTCTGCTGAAACCAGGATGGTAGCATAGTCAAAGCAAAACTCTATGGATAATACTCTAACATTTGTGATACTTCTTATATTACATTCCATTTAACAGTGACCTAATAATTATTTATAGAGTACAAACTATATGCTAGGCATTGAAGCAATAATGATGAAAAGACAGGCAGTTTTCATCCTCATGAAGCTTACACTTTAATGGAAGTGGGAGGGACAAGTAAATAGATAGTACACAAGTAATATACATTATGCCAGGGTGGTACAGGGAGCCATGGGGGCAAAGGATAGAAGCCCCTCTCCCATACTATAGGAATGGGATTTTAGAGGGAAAGCTATTGGAGATTGAAAGTCTTTCATTTCTGCTCCCACAGCATAGGCATGAGAACAGTTTATATATAGAGTCAAGTAATAAATACTTCATGTGTATTTAATCCTCACAACACCCTATGAAGGACTGAAAATCCAGAGAGGCTAGGCAACTTGTCCAAGGTCACAGAGACAGAAAATGGCAGAGAAAGGACATGAACTCAGGTGGTATGGCTCCAGAGTCTGTGCTCTTCATCACTATCTTGCACACTCTCTGAGCAGCATGATTGTAAAAGAATTTATTAATGAATAAAGACCTGTGGGTATTTTCCAGCTGCTTGTAAGTAATGCTTGGTATGGACTGTCTAAATAGTTTGATTGTAGAATGAGTTTTTATCAGCATGATCTAGAATGAAGAAAGTCTGTTTTGTCTACAAATTAAAATCAAATCATCTTGTTCATACTGTGGTATGAACTTCTGACATTGGGATTCGCTAGCCCATTCATATAAAAAATTTGCACCGGGAGCAGTGCTTTGGAATCCTTTCTTCCTTCTGTCTTCTGATATTCTCAATAAACGGAGAATAACCTCTTTTAATTTGAGTGCTATTTATTGTATGAAATGGATTTTGCAAATGATGAGGGTCCATAAATAAATTTTAAATAGTTGTCCTCTACACAGGCTCAGCCCTGCTCTCAGATACTACCTTCATAGTGAGGAGTCAGATATTTTGGACCAAATCACAAATTACGTGATTTCTTCCAGAGAGTTGTCAGATGGTACCCATTCTGAGTAGAAGTTGCACTAGTGACCTAGAAGAAAAATCCAGAAGGGCTCTGAGCAGATGTACATGTGGGTGTGAGAGTGGGCTGTGGCACCTTACAGAACTATGTATTTGCTCTTATTGATTTCTGAGAGCTGATGATTTCCCATTTTCATCATGCCCAGCTCCCTGACTAGTTAGATAACTGGAAAGTCTAACTGGGGCCTGCACAAATTCTATCTGTTGAAGAAATAACATTTTGTGACAATGATAAGTGATACAAATTCCGACTGGAATTCTTAGAAGGCATAAACAATAGGAAGAGCAATTGTATATGAAAATGTGGAAATGGCAGGCTAGGGAATTAGAGTCCTATCATTTTAAAGACCATGGAAAGGATAATTTTCTAATATCCATGGCAGAAAGCCATTCAATGATTTAGTAAAAACTGTATGAATATTTATACAGCTTACATGTAAACACCTTTATAATCTGATTATTTCCAGGTATGATGTATATAACATTAGAAAACAGTGAAATTTCATGTCTCATAAATCATTCTGAAGGCTGGATCCATCAAAACACAATGTCCTAATAGTTAACTGATGGGGGAGACACAGAATGTTTGAGAAAAGTCACATTCAGGTATAAATTTCAAACTGAATAGGAAGAAAAAAGATTTTATCAACAGAATTTGGGGGTAATGCTAGTTACAATGATAAAAGATAAACAGAAGTCAGAATAGGATGAAAGAAATTTGGCAAAAATAGTGAGCCAAGATTAACACCAAAGTGAAAAGGACTGACCATGGTATTATATGATTTTAGCATCTCATGTGGTGAAAGGAATCATGATCAGTCTTCTATTTATAAAGAGAGCTCAACTTATTATCAAAGAAAAATACTGACTAGGCTCATGAGATAGCAACAAAAATTAACAGTGGTGATAGCTAATTTTCAGTTTTATCTTTTAATCCTATATTCCTCTGAAAGCACATAAATATTTCCATAATATAGAAACAACACAACTTTAAAAATTAAGTAAATAAAAACATGCAACAAAATATGTAAATGCTACTTCTAAGTACTATTATACCAGTCTGAACTTATACTGAAACATTAAAAAATGTTCTCTTTAAAACAGAGATTGCCTCTGAGAGACAAAGAATTCATAAATTTATAATGATAACCAAATGAAAACACAGACTAAACTTTCTAGACGAAAATATGACTTTTCCTAACTAAAGGCTAAAAAACAAGAGAAATGTAATGTACATTAGATTTATATGGTGGGGAATGAGTTTGTATCTAATCTAATGCTTGCATACATTATTCCAATGCTTTGAGAACAGAGTAACAATTGTAATTTTGCTCTGAATCAAAATAACAGAATCTGCCAGTTGACATGTTGTGGTGTTTGCACTTTTATTGTTCATAGAATAATTGTATGCTTCTTTTTACTGTTATGTTGTAGCAGTTTATCTCTTTAAAAATGCTACTCAAACTATCTTCAGCAGAAATCTCAGTGATAATCAGTCACTAAGTTTTAGTAGATGTTTTCAATATGCCCATACATATGCTTATGCATATCTGTTTTGATAAAATGTGATTCTTACATGCCTAGTCTGTTATTTCACCACAATAATAAGTTATTGATTGATTTTCAGTTTAAGGGACTAAGGTAGTATTCAGTAATGACTGAGTGCTACAAGTTTACTGCAAGTGCCCAAGGTTCACTCACCCCAAGCAATTTAGTCAATAACCAATTTTTATACTTCTATCTCCTTCAAAATTCCAAACCAATAATCCCTGTGTGTGTGTGTGTGTGTGTGTTTTAATTATTTCAGTATCAGACTAACATTTCCCATGGAAATCAATATGGGTGCAATCCCTTAGCCAAAAATCTGCAGTACTGCAATGCAAACATATTAAAAATATTGATCTTGCAAAGCTACTGATGTTTTGATTGACTTTAATGTTTGTAAGCAGCAATAACAGAATTTCAATGACTGAAACAAACTTTTGATTAAAATTATAGATTTTCTTGGGGGGAATTTGCTATTTTACTGGTTCAAAGCATATCATATGGCTTACTTGCCTGCCATAAATGAGTGCAGTGGGATATACTTATCCAATTTCTTATTTGTAAATATTTTAGTCCATCATAGCTTACACATCTTTAATGTTCTTTGAACTGCTCTGACATTTCAATTCCACTTCTTATTATATCGTAGAGTGCGATGGAATTTTCAGACTGAGAATGGCATGAGTTGAGAGCTCTAATCCTTCTTTTACTATTATGCCACCTTTGGGAAGGCATTTAACTCTCAGTTTAAATTTCCCAAATGTAACATGGAATTAACCTTGGGAATCAATGAACATTATTATTATATTTTGAGATCAATGGACAACAAAGACCATAATTTATACCTACAAAAGATTATTTGACCTAAAGATGCCTCCCTTACAGAAAGCACAGAATTTTGCAGCCACTTAGTGATAACCTAGCAATGCTCTCATTTTAGGTATAAAGAGACTGAGTCCTCAAAAGGTTCAGTGACCGGGAACTTCTCAGAGGTCTTCCCTGACCACTCCATCTAAAGTACACCTGGGGTGCCTGGGTGGCGCAGCCGGCTAAGTGACCAACTCTTGGTTTTGGCTCAGGTCAGGATCTGAGGGTGGTGAGACTGAGCCCCATGTTAAGCCCCGTGTGGAGCTCCCAGTCAGGCTTTGCGCTCAGCACAGAGTCTGCTTGTCCCTCCCTCCCTTCTTACCCCTCCTTCTCTTGCATGCACATGTTCTCTCTCTCTCAAATAAATAAATAAATAAATAAAATCTTTAAAAAAAAGTATAGCTCTGTAACCCCACCTGCATTGTCTCACCCTTTAACCTATTTAATTTTTATCATAACATCACTAGCTAAAACATTCTATATGTATTATAACACTTAAAAAAAAAGATTTATTTATTTATTTATTTATTTATTTATTTATTTATTTATTTATTCGAGAGAGCAAGTGAGATTGTGCACGTTCATGGCAGGGAGGGGGCAGAAGGAGAGGAAGACAAAGTCTCAAGGAGACGCCCCACTAAGCGGAGAGCCCCAGGCAGGCTCAATGTCATGACCCTGAGATCACGATCTGAGCCGAAACCAAGAATCCAAAGCTTAACCAACTGCACCACCCAGTCACCCCTGTATAACACTTTTATGTAAATATAAACATTATGTATAACATTCTATAGAATATAACAGGATATATATAATTTGCCTACCTCTTACCTATTTTCTCTTCTAAAACTTAAGCTTGATGCAACAGGAATATTGTTTATCCTTATCACGGCCAAATCTCTAGCATCTAGAACAGTGTTTGACATATAGGACTCAGTAAATATTTTTTGAATGAGGGAAGGAATGGGCCAGAACTGCTAGTGGAATGGGGCTGAGTTGGGTAGGGGTGGAGTGGGGTTAAGACTTAGATTCTATTAACTTTCAATCCAGTAATGCTCTAAGGTTTCCTCCTTCTACTTCTTGGGGTTCTCAGATGTACGTATCAAAGGGGATCTGGACCCATATCTGTAGTATATGTTTTTGTCTAAGTTCAAATACATTTTCAAGTTTATTTTAAACTTTTCATTATTTAATTATTAATTCTTCTCTTGGATTTTTTAACCACTTGTTTGCTCTACCTTCCACCATGTTAAAATTGTAATAATTTCTCTGCATTTTTATTTGTGACATTTCACTGCAGTAAAGAAAAACATCAATAATTTAAGCAAAATCTGGAAATTAAAAATGACCCATTTATTAGTTGCTTATTTGATTTCCATTCTATCATTCCCATATGGTCCTTCAAGGGAAGCACCAAGGACAAGGTTGCAAATGTGCAGGGACTTTAGTGTCCTTGTAAATTAGATTAGTTTTCCCCCAAATTACCCTACATGCATACCATATATATATATATATACATATATATGATTTATTTGTTTATTTGACACAGAGAGAGAGAGAGAGAGAGAGTGAGAGAGAGAACTGGAGCACACACAAAAGCAGGGGGAGTGGCAGAGGGAGAGGGAGAAGCAGACTCCCCGCTGAACAAGGAGCCCAACGTGGGACTCAGTCCCAAGACCCTGAGATCATGACCTGAGCCGAAGTCAGATGCTTAGCCGACTGAGCCACCCAGGCATCCCTACGATATATTCGTAAATGTACAGTGCAGCTTGAGAACAAATCCCCTGGCCCTCTACCACAAAGCTACTGCCACCACAAACCTTCAGGAAACGCCTCTGCTACTGTTGGTCTCTGGTGGGTGTAGGGGAAGCAGTGCAGTTCAGACATATAGATCTGGGTTAGAATTCCAACTTTCTCACTTACAAACTATGTGAACTTTGGTTTCTTCATCTGTAAAAAATATCTAACACTCACTACAAATATGTACCATGAGGGATAGATGAGACCATACACATAAAGTGAATGGCACACAGCAGGTGTGCAAACAAGGTTAGTTCTCTTCTTCCCTTCACACATCAGTTAAAAAAAAAATATCTAACAAAGCGTAAGTAATATAGTCAATGATATTGTAATAGCAATGTAATGAGACAGATGGGAGCTCTACTTGTGCGTGAACATAACATAACGTATACACTTGTCAAACTGCTAAATTGTACACCTAAAACTAATGTAATTTTGTATGTCAATTATACTTAAAAAAATTATAAAAAAAAATAGCTAACAATCCTTCCTGCTTCTTACTACTTTTTTCCCCTTAAGATGCTCACTTTTGTAACTTGGCTTATAAAACTGGAATCTGTTTATAAGGACCACAGTACCGAAACTAAAACTGAAAAAAGGTGTTTCAATATTTATGTGGGACCACAACTGGTTTTTGGAAATCAGTAAGGGGCAAATGAAAGGTGAAACTATTTCTGAGAACTGAACAATATGATCAGTCAAAAGAAATACTTTGGTGGCTAGAGAAGATACTCTATCCAAGTACTAGAGGCCTCAGGGTAGAAGGTGACGTCACAGTATGAGCAGGGATAATAGCATTACACTCTTCCATCTGCCCTTATCTCTGGCTCTTCCATCTCTGCAAGTGGTTTGGTGCCCTCAGTGCCCTAATAGCCCCACTCACCTTGATCCATTCCTAGAAACCACCGCCAGCATCATAAGCATCTACCCTTGATATCCCTTTGAAAACAGCTCCCTGTCAGCAGCTGCATTGGATCATCCCTTGACGCCCCCTAGGCCTGTCAGTAGCTCGAAGGATATAAAGCTGGTGGGCATTGGATGAGATCTCCTAGGACTATCCAAGTCCCAGAAGCAATAAACTAAGCTATTCCTCCACTTTCAGTAGCATTTGATTGTAGTGAGGCCCACAAAATAGCTTTAAGGAAGGTGCAGGACACCTGCTAAGGGACAGGCATATAGCTGAAGATTAGCAAAATATTAAAGAGAATGATGAGTTTTCTTAAAGGTCTGTATCTATTTCTAAAAATGACAAGTTCTGTAAGTATAAGATGATGGAAAAAGCCAGTATACAAGAGGGATTATTTCTGCCCAAGTACGCAGTGTGACTTGCTGTGTGACCTTACAAACCCAGCACCACTGATTGTTGGCCAGTTCGCACTGCTATTACTTTGACTTTGCAGTTGAAAGTCTGACTGAAAAATACTCATGGCTTGATCACACACCATCCAACGTGTCATGGTGCCACAGGAAGTGTGCCCTTTTTGTTTCCAGGCATTGCTAAAACTACCAGATATTCACTTTTTGGGGATCATATACCAGTTTGAGAATATGATAAAAGCTATGATTTCCCTCTCTAGAACTCCTATTCAGTACAGAATTTCAAAAGGCTTATGGAATTCCCTGCAGCTCTTCTGGGGATCCCGGCTAGAGGGTATTTAAGGGTAAGTTGGAAAATACCAAGATACTCTCTCTTCTCATAGCATTGCACGGACATAGTATGAAGACATCTGCTTATGGGTGAAGAGGGGAGAGAGAGTCAAGTCTTAAATGGAAAGTGTTATTTTTCTTCAAGTTAGAAAATATTCAGATGAAGGAAAAAGACCATTCAAATACCAGGACTTGGATGCATGCAACATAAGTTGAATGCACGCAAGTCAGAGATTTGGCTTAATTCCAAGTATAAAATATTTCAGCTCCAAGGGGGAAGCTAACCATAGGCCAGCACCTCAAAGCATATACATAAAACATTTAGTTTTTTAAAAGGTCCAATACTGTGGTTTCTCAAGAAATTCTTAAACTTCTCAGAAATTTTAGTAAGGCAAACATTTTAAATACTGAGGGCTAGCAGTTGTTGAGAAATATTCTGGCATGGATTCTAGTGGAGATTTGTTGATTTTTTATTTTCAGGGACATGCTAGCAAATTTAAAACAGTTAAGAAGACAAAATCTAATACTGTTTTAAAGCATATCAGATGAAGGTCTGAAACTTCCAGATTATTATGCTTCTAAATTGAAGGTAAAGCATTTGTCTTCTTTGACTGAAGACAAAAATTAGGGAAAAAATACTACAAACGCTCCAACTCTAGTTACACCCCCAACCACATATTCTTCAGTTACGCAACTGCAGTCCAAGAGCATAGAATAAAAGCCCTCCAATGAAAACTCAAATGGGCTGGCAGAGGAATGCTTACTAATGTCAAAAGAGAGACTTCAACTCAGATTACTCTGTAATTAACATCACTGCTAAATTTGTGGGGGGGGGGGGTTCTGGAAGTTCTCACTTTATAAGGTTCTCTTTCCCACAAACTGGCCTTAAAAGCCTACATTAACAATGTGGCCAGAAAAAAACCAGTTTGGTGATGCTTCAAAAAGTTACACATATAAATTACTACATGACCCAGCAATTCTCCTGGTATATAACTGAGAGAACTGAAAACAGGTGTTCAAACAAAAACTTGTACATGAATATTCATACCAGCATTATTCAAAATGCCTAAAAAGTAGAAACAATTCAAATGTCCACTAACCAATGAATACATAAACAAAATGTGGTATATTCATACAAGAGAATATTATCAGGCAATAAAAAGGAATGGAGAACTGATACATGCCACAGCATGGGTGAACTTTGAAAACATGCTAAATGCAAGAAGCCAGACACAAGCAGATACACACTGTATGATTGTACCTATATGAAATGTCCAGAATAGGCAAATCTATAGAGACCAAAGCAGATGAATAGTTGCCAGGGGCTGGGGGGGGGGGGAAGGTAAAATTGACAGTGCCTGCCTAGTGGGTAAGGTGTTTCTTTTTGGAGTGATGAATATTTTCTGGAATTAGACAGTGGTGATGGTTGCACAAAATAGTGAATGTACTGTAGGTCACTAAATTGTAGACTTTAAAATGGTTACCATGGTAAATTTTATGTATGTGAATTTTACCTCAATTTAAATATGTGGATAGAATTCTTTTTCATTTTATTTATTACAATTCTGGTGAACAAAGACATTAGTGAAACAAATTACTACTGAAACTAAAAATTGGAATATTACCATAGGTGCTTTTTTTTTAAATTCATGAAATTTCTATGTCTGTTTGATTAGGCTGTGTCTCACTGAAGTGGGAAATTATTCAATCATCTGGATAGTTAAGAATATTATTATAGATATATTTATAATTCTGGCAAAACAAGACAAGGACAAATGGGGGAATAAACTTACTTTGCTCAAAATTCAGTGGAAGCTAAGCAACTCTGCTTTGTTTTAGATAAGTGAACAAAATCTTACCAAAATGTAGAGATTTAATTTTCAAGAAGCATTTATTGCTTTATATTTACCCTTCTTTTTTTAAAAAAAGTTTTATTTAAGAATTTCTACACCCAATATGGGGTTCGAACTCACGACCCCAAGATCAAGAGTTGCACGCTCTTCTGACTGAGCCAGCCAGGCGCCCCTATATTTACCCTTCTTGATGTGCAAAAGCAGTTAGTTTTTTCTGCCCACAGACACAGTGCAAGATCTACTTGCTAAGGTTTGAGAAATTTGAAATGAAGTTTACCAAATATCCATAAAGTATCTAATTATATATCTAAACTGTAACTGCTATATCAAATTTGATTTTTAAATATATTTTATAGTATATTTAATTTTTTAATTAAAAAATTCATTAATTTTTAGCATTTATTTTTTTTAATATAAGCATTTAAGGGTATAAATTTTTTTGTTTAGCAATCTAGCTATACCAAAAAGTTTCTGTATTTTCATTATGGTTTAATTCTAAGTATTTGCTAGATTTATTTATTTTTTTCAACGATTTTATTTATTTACTTGACAGAGAGAGACACAGCGAGAGAGGGAACACAAGCAGGGGGAGTGGGAGAGGGAGAAGCAGGCTTCCCGCTGAGCAGGGAGCCCAATGTGGGGCTCAATCCCAGGACCCCAGGATCATGACCTGAGCTGAAGGCAGATGCTTAACGACTGAGCCATCCAGGCGCCCTGCTAGATTTATTCTTTAAAGTTATTTGGGGAATTTTTCTTCAATCTTTTCTCCATTCTCTTATTCCCTCCCCAACTTTTAGTGAAAAAAAATTAACCCTAGAAGAGTTGCAATAGTACAATGATCGTCCATATACTCTTCCATCAGATTCAATAATTCAATAACATTTTTGCCACATGTGCTTCATTGTTTTTATGTACATTATTTTTCTGAACCATTTGAGACTTAGTTGCAAACAAAATAATTTATTTAACAACCACGCTTCAAGTATCTGTGTTTTCTGTCGAAGTCACAAGAGTTGTATTGGGATACATTCTTCCTTATAGTCATCAACCTTCCTAAGAGTAAAAGTTAGAAAAAGCATCATAATAATTACTTGGCTTTTATGTAAAATTTCTCACTATTCTATAAGCATTATAAGGGCATTGGGCCTTCCACTTCTTTGGTGTGATATCATTCTAAATTTTGACTTTGAGGTATTTTTTTCTCTTAAATGATCCTCCATATCTTCCAATTCAAATCTTCCCCCCTTTTCAAGCTTCATCTTCCATAGACATGCCACACATATTCATACATCCATTCTGCTAGCCCTGGAATACTCAGAGCCCTGCTGTGTGTCAGCAGCATCTGGGTACTTACTTTCTGCTCTAATTTAAATTTTAGTTGCATGACATACTGCCTCACTGAGATCCTAAGCTCCTTTAGGATAGGGGTTCAGGCCTTTTTAATCCCATGGTCAGTGGATACTAAAATTCTTTCTCAACTTAACTGAAATCTTCACAGCATGATACTTGTTGCAGGAATGTAAGTGAATTGAAGATTTTATATATTTACTTTTATTGTGTTGTATGTGATAACGTGCCATAAACTCATACAAATTAACATTATAGTTATACAAATTAACATTATAGTCTGCTTGATAATTTATTTTGTTTCATTGAAATAACCTCTTATTCTCCAAATGAAAGAGTTTTCATCCTGAAAGAGTTCTTACAGATTGTCTAGTTCAGTCTTATATTTCCAATCTCACAAGTTTTCAAGTAAACAGATCTACAGAAGTTAAATGATTGACCTAACATTATAAAACTTTAAAAAGGCAAAACCAAAAATAGAATCAAATGAGTTAACACATCTCAAGTGCTTAGACCAGGGCCTGGTTGGCATAGGAAGGGCTTAAAGAATATTATTAACCACCAGTCAAGGTTTTTGGATGCCTTTTCATCCATAGTGCATTTCCACTAAAACACATTACATCAGAATTCTACAGTAAAATAATGAAGACAACCATTTGGGGAGCATGATATATACATTCTTTAGTGAGCATGAGATATATGATAGGAAATCAGGCAGAGGCTGTCTTCAGAACAGGCTCTATTCTTCCTAAACAGAGTTGCAAACTGGCTACCTGTGGGCCTGATTTGGACGGCAGTTATTTTATTCAACCTGTATAATAGTTTTAAAACTTAAGTTAGTTGTAACGCTTAAAACTCAAGAGATTTCAAATAAATATACAGGTGTCTGGCTTCTTTGAGAAAACTGGAAAACCTGACAATGCTGTGCTTATATTCCTGCATGCCACACCAATCAGTTGGGGTTTGAATTTGTAACTCTTGTCCTTAGCTAAGGCCTTAATTATGACTAATGCATAGAATGATAACTTTGAATCACGTAATAAGAACTACATCAGTCAGGAAATACTAAGTGATATTTGCTTGCTATCTGTAATTGCTAACTATACCTAAGTAGCTATTTCCTACAGTAGGAAAATGAACTGTTATAATTAGGATAAAAACAAAGGTGATTGCTTTTAAGGGGTTAATTATAATTTAATCAGAAAATTCATTTGAAGAGAAGAGCTCAGTCTCTGGACTTCAGTTACCTAAAATGCCACTGTATTTTTCTTTTATGGGAGATGCTGGTCCAATAACCTTGATTCATGTGTTAAATCAAAACAAACAATACAATTATATTTGGAACCATTTTTTTTTCCTAATGTAAACATAGCCCTTAAGATCTGAAACTATTTTAGTTAGCCTGCTTTTGACCAGAACTAATCAGCTATAAGAAAAAAAAATAAAAATAAAAATAGGTTACAACACATTAAATATCCTCTCTCTGCCACCTTACACTTTTTGGTGCTAAAACATATGCTCTGCCACCTGCAGATAAAAGTCACACACTGAGAGTGTATATTCTGACAAGAATTACTAGTTTCAAGCATGCCTAGTGATCTTGGACAGTAGCACTTAAGAAACCTTCAATCTGGCAGTTTTATCACTGCACATTTTCTAAAGCGTCCCTAAAGTCTAAAGTTGCACAAGTGTTGGGATCTGACCTTTGGGAGAAAACAAAATAAAATGAAACAAAAAGGATCCCAGAGTAGCATTTTGATCCAACTTGCTCTATTTTTTCCCCCATTTATTTTGCTCGTCAATGACAAGGGTGACTTGGATTTTTATATTTCTGACAGAGTAAAACTCTATTGAAAGACCAAGACAACTTCCATTCCTACGCATACTGGAAAAATCTGTCAGAGGAGTTAAAAATTATTGTTGCTTCATACGAAATTTAGGTTCTTATTTTTATATTTCCTGTATCCTTGCTTTACTTTTCTATTTTACCTTATTCTGTATTTATATATTGACTGTTTCACCTTGTTCCAAAAAGGGTTTTGGCTTACAAAAAAGAACCCAGGCATGATTTCCAGTGATGGCGGGTAAAGAGGCTGGCAAATCTCGAATACAGCTATAAAAGTCACCAGAATTGTCAAGTACAACCATCTCAGCACTCCAGAAATCAACTGAAGGCAAACAACAAATTGAGAAGTGTTTCTTCATGAAAAACTGCTGAACTACAGGTCAGAACAGTGACAATCTGTGGCAGGCAGCTCGGAATGGGGAGCAGTGCTTCCAGGGTGGGACGGGCTGTGAAAACCCACAGCTTCGCTGCTGGAGAGCCTGACTTTGATTTAGGGTAGGAGAAAAGCTCCTGTGCCATGGTATTATCAGCAGCAAATAAAGCAAATTCAGTGGGAAATTAACCACAAAAGCCTATGGCCCTACCAAATTGAAGTTGTGATCTCACTTGGGGTGAGCAATAGACCAGTGGACTAGCTAGAAATCTGATAGGGAGATCCTGGAAGTGAGAGAGCCATCAAGAGACCAGATGAATCACTGGCACATCCCTCCTTTCTGGAAGGCTGAGTGCTGGCACAGAAGTCCCAGGAAAGCCTCGTCAAAAATAAAAGCTGGGGGAAGACTTGAAAATGCATGAACTTTGAATATACTCTGCAACTCACACACACATCCATCCACAGAGACTTACTGGCTTAGTATGATTGAGCAAAAACTCTGACCATTAAACTATGCAGCAAAGGGTGGATCTCTAAGAAGCAAGTCTAATTAAAAAAAAAAAAAAAAGAATTAAAAAAACCCCAGATATCAGCATGTATATACCGAAGGGGAGACAGATTCTGCAGATTAAGTTCAGACAAGTTTCTACTACAAACAACAAAATGAAACAAAAACAAATGAACAAACAAACAAAAATATAGCAGCAACAATCCCTAAAAAAAACCTACAGTTTTTCTTACCACTCCTATTAAACATAGTACAGGAGGTTACAGCTAGTGTACTAAATAAAGCAAGAAAAGAAATTAATGGCATGAATATTAGAAAGAAAGACGTAAACTGTCTTTATTCATGGATGAAATGCTCTTGTTTTAGAAAATTCTAGGGGTGCCTGGGTGGCTCAGTCAGTTAAGCATCCAACTCTTGATCTCAGCTCAGGTCTTGTCTCAGGGTCCTGAGTTCAAGCCCCATGTTGGGCTCTGAAAAAAATTCTAGAACTAATAAACAAGTTTTATCTAGGTTGAAGAATACAAAATCGATATGCAAAAGTCAATTTTCATTCTTATGCTAGCAATAAACAATTTGAAAATGACATTAAGAATTCTACTCACAGTATCATCAAAAAGAATAAAAAGTTAAGAATATATTTAACAAAAGAAGGACAAGAAAACTAAAAAAAAAAATTGATGAGAGAATTTATAGATGATCCAAATAAAGAACAGTGTTGTAATTTCAAAATCTATGATAAAGCTACATGACTCAAAATAGCACAGTACTAGTGTAAAAATATATATATAGATCAATAGAACAGAATATAAAGTTTATTAATAAACCCTTACTTTATGTTCAGTTGATTTTTGAGTAAGGTCCAAGGCATTTCAATGGGGAAAGGAGAGTGTTTTCAACAAGTGCTGCTGGGAAAATTAGATATCCATATGCCGAAAAATGAACTTAGATCTCTTACCACATACCATACACAAAAATGAACTCAAAATGAATCATACCTAAATGTAAGAGCAAACCTATAAAACTTCCACAACAAAACAAAACAAAACAAAACAGGTAAAATTTATGATCTAGGGTTTGGTAAGGACTTCTTAGATATGATACCAAAAATATACCAGATATGATACCAAAAATATAACTCGTAAAAAATAATAAATTGAACCTCTTCAGATTTTTTTAAAAAGATTTTATTTATTTATTTGACACAGCGAGAGAGGGAACACAAGCAGGGGGAGTGGGAGAGAGAGAAGCAGGCTCCCCATGGAGCAGGGAGTCCAATGCGGGGCTCGATCCCAGGACCCCAGGATCATGACCTGGGCAAACGGCAGCCGCTTAACGACTGAGCCACCCAGGAGCCCCTGAACTTCTTCAGATTTTGAACTCATAAACACTTCTGCTCTTCAAAAGATACCATAAGGAAAATAAAAAAAGCAAGCCACAGCCTGGGATAAAATATTCATAAATCACATACCTGATAAGGGACTTGTATCTAGAATATATAAAGAACTCCTCCAATAATAAGACAAAAGATTAAAATACAGGCAAAACAAATACAGACATTTCACCAAAGAAGAAATACATATGGCTAATAAACACATGAGAACATACTTAATATCAAGTAGTCATTAGGGAAACACAAATTAAAACCCAAATGAGGTAACATCACAAACCTATTAGAATGGCTATAATCACAAAGACTGATAAACCAAGTGTTGATGTGGATGTGGAAAAACTGGAACTTATGCTTTGCTTGTGTGAGTGTAAAATGGTGTGGCCACTTTGAAAAAGTTCCGCAGTTCCTTGAAAAGCTAAATATAAACTTACCACATGACCTAATAATTCTACTCCTACTTATATGGCCAAGACAAATGAAATCTTATGTCTGGACTGATTCATATGTGATTGTTCGTCATGGCATTATACATAATAGCTCCAAATTGAAAATGATTCAAATATCCATCAACTGGTAAATGGATAAACACAACATAGCATATCCACACAATGGAATACTATTCAGCAGCAAAAAGGAATGAACTACTGATACATGCTATAATGTGTCTGAACCTCACAAACATTGTATGCAGAAGAAGCCAGACAGAAAAGACCACATATTGTTTGATTCCATTTATACGATATTCACTGAGAAGGCAAATATATAGAGACAGCAGACCACTAGTTGTCTGGGGCTGTGAGTGGAAGCAGCAAATAGGCACAAATAAACTTTTTGGGGTGATAGTAATATTCTAAAATTGGATTGTGGTGATGGTTACACAACCACAAATTAGCTAATGATTCAACTGTATATTTACCATGAAATTATTTCATAGTATGTAAATTGTACTTCACTAGTGATATTAAAAAAATAGACACAATATAAAATTATATGAAAGCACTTGAAGAAGTCAAGGCAAAAGCAAAAATGGATAGGAAAATAATGAATGGATGTGATTAGTCCTGTTGAGTTGCTACAGATGTGATTCCAATTTAGGCTTAAGCTTCCAAATGGTGAAAGCTAGGAGGGGAATAAATGAGTTTCCCAAACTTGGGAAACCACTGGGGATTACCTGGGGATCTTTGAAAAAGGCTGATGCCTGGCTTCCACCCTAGACATTGTGATTGTACTGTAATAGGAGAGAGGCCTTCGTTGCTCAAATAATGCTCTTATGGAGCAAAGTCTGGGAACCACTGGAATAACATACTATAAGATTTTCATTGACCATAAGATATAAAGAAATAATTGCTTGGGGAAAAACAGAGTTCTGGAAGAGACTTCTCCTATATGTCCTCCTAAGAGAGGACCTCATAAAATGTAATGAGTTAGTACCTCTAAATCAGTCACCCCCCAGCCCATGGTGGGACCTCAGTGGGTTACAGGGGTGCAGAGACAGTGATGCTTCAGTCCTCAGGACAGCCAAGGGGACCAGGGGCAGCTGGAGCAGCTGTGCCTGAGCCCTCCAGCCTTGAACAGTCTCCTCCATCCACACCAGAAGTCTCAACTAGTATTATATTTTTGTAGCATGTGCCATAAAATAAAAAGCATGTCATCTGGAAGACACCTATAGTGGCAGGAACGGAGACAGTTATTTTCTATTTTTTTAAAGGTTTTATTTATTTATTTATTTGAGAGAGAGAGAGGGAGAGAGAGAGGAGAGCATGAGCAGGGAGAGGGGCAGAGGGAGAGGGAGAAGCAGGCTCCCCACTGAGCAGGCAGCCCAACACGGGGCTCAATCCCAGGACCCTGAGATCATGACCCGAGTGAAGTCAGACACTTAACCAACTGAGCCACCCAGGCGCCCCTGGGGACATTTATATAATAGTTTCTTTCAACAAGCTGATTACAAAACAGAGAAAATGATTCAATTAAAACATTTCTGCAAGGGGCCCAAAGTGTCCGGTTATCTGTTCTCTGGCTTCATTTATTCCATAGTATTATATATGGCTACAAAACTTAACTGAACTCCGCCTTTTGGGTGGCCCTTAGCTTAATGAATTTAAGTTATTTATTAATGAGGGCACCTTTATTTACCATGAGGACAAGTTTACCCAAAGGAGCTGGTCATGCTGCCCAGTGAATGCTGCTCAATGCCTCAGAAAATATGAAAGGCCCGCAATGTTCACCTCTCCAAGTCTACTTCTTTACATGTAGTTTTTAAACTTACTTAAGCACAACATAAACTATACCATGTAATACAAGCATGTAGCATATTCACGTTATTTATGAGGAACTGACCTTAGATTTAAAAAGAAAATAGCTCATCTTTAGTCTAAACCTTCCCCTCCCACTCCATTTTAAGTTAATTCCACACAGAGTGACTGATTATAATGTGTGTCACTGGGGAGCATTAAGATTGTACCCTTCAGAATTTTTTCAAGGTATGAAATTTGAGGTAAAATTGCTGGTAGAGAGGTTTAGAATATGGGGTATGGCTTATGGCTTCATATATTCTCCTGGTCACCTGCAACGCTTGCTCGGAATATTCCTAGTGGAGTTTTCCCCGCAAATAAGACTTTGAGGAGATAGCCTTGATAAGTACATTAGTCAATCTTTATGGTTCTTTACCCCATTAGTCACACCACTACCCTAGAGTTACACCAACCACAGATAGTAAAATCATCTTACATATCAATTTCCCATATGACACATCAGATTCTTGCATCAAGAGCTCCTGTTTTAAATCAAAAAGTTAGTTCTTGCCTATGTAACCACAATATCCCATTTAACTATAGAGAAATTCCATTCTTCCCCTGATGAATTTTTACTATCTATAAAAGTGATCCAAGAGGATTTTACTCTACTTATTTGAATATTGCCACCACTTTTGTTTACTCTGAAAATGAAAGAATGAAACTGTAAGAATATACTTGTATTTCTAATATATATGTACAATCAAAAGAGGATTTCAGAGAAAAGTACAAATGTGAGGACAGCAAAAAGGAAAAGGCAGTACATGAATGTTCAGCACTTATGATAAAACTTCAGCAGAAACTAGAGCTTAACATATTTTTTAAAGTACCCTAAAGTCTCTTTATTAATTTAAACTTTATCACAAATACATAACTGCATTCTGCGGCAATCCCCTTAAGTCATCTTGTTAAATTTTGTCACAACATGTGTTACTGTAGTTCTACACTTTTACCTTTGCACTTTGTAGTGTGTAGCAGCACAACATAATTAACCACTGCTAGGTAGTGTTTACGTTAGTTCTCAAAAGGTTAAGAAGCTGATTATAGCTAAAATCAGCTTTGCCTGAGGCTTCAGGGGCTCTGTGTAATCAAATTAGACAAGCAGGGCACAGTGTCACCTAACACAAACCAGTGGCACTTTCTTCTTTGCTCTGACCCTTTTCCCCCCTTTTTATTAGGGGAACAACTCATGCTTTGTGCTTTTACCAGATAATTTAAAAAGACTTGTTTCTAATAAATTTGGCATGCAATCTCACAAGATGTCCACCTGTTTAAAAGTAATGAGAGCACGTAGAGCAAATTTTGAAAAAAAGGTTGATAAAAAATGTTGGTAAAAGAAATCCAAATCTGGAGAGATTAGATGTTATACAGAAAGTATTTTCCTAAAAGGCAGGTGACAACATGATCACGTACACATGATATTAAGGATGTCTCCTAGCTTTAGCCAGACTGTCAGCTTTGTTCTACAGAAAACCACACAATGGTTTATCTGCTTCCAAGAGAACTCAGAGAACTTTATAAACCTGAAAGATAACGCATTAGCATTTCTGAGAAACCATGGCTAACCCACTCTGATGAGTTATTGCTCATCCTCCCTCCATCTCTACTCTTTGAAGTCAGGCAAGGTGAACTGTATAATGGACGCATTTAAGGAGGGGGTTTCATAAGGTGAGGAGAGCAAACGAGCCCTACTTCACAGACTATTTCCACACGGTTCTATATTTAAATGCAGTAAGACAAATTAGAGAAATCCAAATCCTTGCTGCCTTTGAGCCTAAAGGGAACAAAAGCATGAACACTAAAGAGCTATTAAAAAAGAGAAGGAATGGCAAATTTAAATAAAAATCTAGAATCTCATTCTTAACAAAATTTGTGAATCATTATTAAAACAATAAGTAACATTTGTTACATCTTTAGCTTTCTTATATTTGACTTTGAACTTTTGGTTCAAATCCTACATATTTATTACTTTGCTTGAAACAAATAAAGAAAATGAATGTAAACTTCCTACAAATGAGTTACCAGGAGAAAATGAATTTTGCTAATGATTTATTCTGGGCAATAAAATAAAAACTTGTTATTTTAATTGATTAAGTCATAAAGAGTTCCTGGAGAAGTCAAATCTTGCTATTTGCACAGTCAGAAAATTTCTGCTAATCCAGCAGTACTTAACAAATTCACATGTGGTTAGCTTGTCTTGCCATAGCTGTATATCACATTTCTGTGCTGCAAGCTGTGCAAAAAAAAATCAATATGCCAAGTTTAACAAAAGGACAGGAAACATGATGTTCTCCTATATTTTCAATGAAGCTCAAACGACTCTGCTGTTCATACTCAGTACAATTTATGGCAAAGAAATGTATTCTTCAATGAAAAAAAACTACAATGGAATGAATTATATAAATTCAGAGTTGAAGTTCCGCCTTATTCCATAATAACAATTTATTTAGAAGATTCTGACATTCTGCTTCAATGTGCACAGTACAATCAGCCATTCATGAAGCAGGTTTTTTTTTTTTTTTAAATAAAGGCTAAAGTATATTCTTTAGACCAAAGAAATATATACTGTCTATTTATGGTAATAGTTTGGTATACGTATTTAATTTAGGTGTTGGAGACTTTTTTTGAATGTCTCCTTTCACATGTGAAACACAGGATGAGATGGTATCTATTGAGCAAAACCTTTAAATTTTAACATTAAGGAAAAAAAATCCCAATGGATCCTGAGATACTGCATTGGTTAATTGATTCTAGATTTTTATGCCTTCTTTTACTACTGCAGAAGTACATTATGTGTGGAAGGAGATTAGTATGAAAATGTTGAGAATGAAGTAGGAATGGTCATGACCAATAGGTCAGCATAGACAGGGCCACTCCTGCCTTCTCAACTCAGCGATGTGGAACTAATTGTGGCAAAACAACCAGTAACTTGGACTTCAGCCAAAGGATTCAGAACTGTTGCCACAGTGGGTTTTTTTTGTTGTTGTTTTTTTGGATTTTTTTGTAAGAAGAGAATTGGCTTTAGGAATCATCAAAAGCACCATACATAGAAAAATAAGAAAGCTAAACAATCCACAAACACAGAGAAATTCACATATGAAAAATTCTTTGGTAATTTCTCTTTATTCCAAAAGCAGCGGTAAATGAATTAATGGCACTTAGCTGGGGAGAGCATGTCAGTGATCAGCACTGAAGGTATAAACTGTTATAAGAAAACACATTCAGAGAATTACACTTATTTCTAACTTTCTTTTTTTTTTTCAAAGATTTTTTTATTTATTTGACAGAGAGATACATAGCGAGAGGGGAACACAAGCAGGGGAGTGGGAGAGGGAGAAGCAGGCTTCCCACCGAGCAGGGAGCCCGATGTGGGGCTCGATCCCAGGACCCTGGGATCAGAACCTGAGCCAAAGGCAGATGCTTAATGACTGAGCCACCCAGGCACCCCCTAACTTTCTATTAATGTGTTATTTAGAAAACAATTTCATTCATAGATAAATACACCATTTAAAAGAGCATAGGCATAAAAGTTCCCAACCAGAAAATAACAATATAATGATCTTAAGTGTTAAATAATATTAATGTTGCTATAAATGATCATTTCCATATATAGTTGACCCTTGAACAACGTGGGGGTGACGGATGCCATTCTCCTGCATAGTTGAAAATCTGCATGTAACTTTTGACTTCCCCAAAACTTAACTAATAATAGCCTACTGTTGACTGGAAATCTTATTGATAACATAAACAGTGACTGACACACATTTTTACGTTAAATGTATTACATACTGTATTCCTATAATATAGTAAGCTAGAGAAAAGAAAATGTTACTAAGCAAATCATAAGGAAAAGAAAATACATTTACAGTAGTGTAAAAAGTTTCCTTTTTATGGAAAAAAATATACGTATATGTGCACCCATGCAGTTCAAACACCTATTGTTCAGACTCAATTGTAATTCATATTCTTATTTCAAAATAGAGGATGTAACATGGCTCAGAACAGTGATAAGAAGTTTTTGTATGGATATTCAGGAAACCCAGAATACCTGAGCTTGGGAAAAAAAAATTATACCAAGGCTATACAAATCGTAATTTAATTGTGTATTAAAGTAGACTCTTTAAAGTCTGCAACCACAATTAATAGTCAAATATAATCCCCAGTTAGTTGTGTGGTCTTAGCATATACATAATCTATTCCCAGGAAATGACAGAGTTAACATTTTTGGAAAGGACTTAATTATTTTAACAAAAACAAAAAATTAAGTAAGAGGTAAACATTTTACTTCTGGGGAGTAAAACTACCTTAGCATGTTACTGATTTTAGGTTTAAATGGCAATTCAAATTATTTTTCCACATTTTTCATCTTTGTAGATTTTATGTTTTCTAGCTTTTTCTCATCTCTCTAAAGGTTCTTTGGTAGTACACCTTTTTCCTTTCACTAGAAAACATCTAGGTGTTCATGAGATTTCCCTATCACTTTATTGCCAATAAGTGAAACCTCCAGATTCACTTCTGATATAAATGCCTGGTCTCAGCTCTTGAGGCAACATTGCCGGTTCTCTCTTGGATGCCTTTTTAATATATCCAATCATTTCTTTAAACTCAAATGGAGGGGTCTGCCTTCACTTTTCTCAGCACTGCTTAATTCCTCCAGCGTCGCTGGTATCTTCACATCTTATCTGTCCACACAGGAGATTTTCCCATAATTTTTATACACCTCAAAATGTTGGAATCTTTACAAAATTATCCTGAGTTTTCTACGATGGCTATTATCTACAGGGCAGAGTAAACCAGGTGTTGTAAGCTGAAACATTTGGTGTGCTTGAACTCTTAGGCTACGAAGTGTGTATTTGATTTGGTCTGAATTAAGCCTCTAGAAGAGAATCTCAGAGCTAGAAAGGATCATGAAAATTATCTACCTAACTAATGTTAAAACGATGAGAGGTCCAGAGAAGTTCAACAACTGGCCCAAAGCCACATACTGGTTTGCGACTCTCATCATTCTCTACTCACACTGTGCTTCTTGTAGTCCCCTGAAATTACTGTGCTCCTCAAAGCAGATTTGGGTGGAACCATCAACTGATACTTTTCCTACAGGTAAGATTTCTACCACTTTCAATCAACATATTCCTTCTGTTTCTACTGTTAAACCTTCAATGCACTTTTTCGCCATATCTTAGTGTGACTCCTGGATCTTGTTCTTACAATGCAAAGGCTATCTTGGTTGCAAGCTGCTGTGGCCACATTATAACCTTGCAGAAGCTGCTTATTAAACATCCTTCCTAAGGCAAATGGAACCTGTCAAGAAGTCCATCCACCATCTATCTCAAATAAAGTAAGATTTTAACTTCTAATTTTCTTACCTGTTTTGATCTCTTCCTGTAAGTAATGCAGATATAAAATCCTCGGCTTCTATTTCTAGCGCCCTAAAAATCCATTTGTGTTCCCACTCTTTAAAAAAGCTTCCTTTCTCATTTTTCTTATGCTCACTTTTCTGAAAATTTTAGAGTAGGTTCCTTTATCCCCCAACCTTCAACACTAGAAGAGAAGGACATTATTTTGTTGTTTATCCTTATCTACTCAGGCCATCGTGCCTTTTCCCTTTCAAGTCTTTTAAGATACCTATTTATGAATCTTTCTTTGTAAAATCCATCTAATTACTGGACTGTAGTCAGTAGCCACATGCTATTGCCATCACTTACTTTTCAACTTTATTTCCTCATATCCTTTAATTTTAAAACATAGAACCTTAGGATTGCAATAGACATTAAAGATTATTTCATCTAATCTTTACAAAAGGTAAGAATTCCTTCTATCAAATTTGTGAAAAGTGGTCATCAAGCCTTTACCTGAATGCTTCAAAAGACAGAAAGCTCACTAGTTTATAATACAGCCCATTCCATGTCTGACACAACACAATCATTATATTGAATCTATTTAATTTCCATAATTCACAATCAAACCCTTTGTCATAAAGTATTTAGAACATCATTTATGATTCAGGGTTGAGAACAGCTAAATCATTAAAACTTCTGGGTTCCTTTGGTGCCAATACTTGAAGATCTGGATGCTACTTACTAGATTTTAAGAGCTGCTACTATTAAAAGAAAAACTGATGGGGTGCCTGGATGGCTGAGTTGGTTGAGTGTCCGAATCTTGATTTTGGCTCGGGTCATGATCTCAGGGTCGTGAGATCCAGCCCTGCAATGGGCTCTCCACTTAGCAGCCAGGAGTCTGCTCGAGATTGTCTCTCTCCCTATCCCTCTGCCCCTTCCCCTGCTCGCCCTCTCTAAATAAATGAATAAGTAAAATCTTAAAAAAAACAAATCTTCAGGTGATGCTAGTTCTACAGTTCTCAATGAACGGGCCTGTGTAATATTTTAGTAACTACTTGGTTATGAGTATGGGACAAGCTCAAACATTAAAGTTAATATTAATTAAAATTAATTAAAATATTAATTTTCACATAGTTGGGAAACTCTATATCCATGAAACTCTATTTCTCTTACCAGAGAAAGCATGTATTTACAAAAATTACAATTCAGGCATTTTGATGGACAACCAGTGTTTTAGATTTCATTTCTTTTAACTTCAGTGATTTACAGGGCCAACTACCAGACCCATCTTTTTGTTTGTTTGTTTTATTTTATTATGTTATGTTAATCACCATACATTACATCATTAGTTTTTGATGTAGTGTTCCATGATTCATTGTTTGCGTATAACACCCAGTGCTCCATTCAATACGTGCCCTCTTTAATACCCATCACCAGGCTAACCCATCCCCCCATGCCGCTCCCCTCTGGAACCCTCAGTTTGTTTCTCAGAGTCCATAGTCTCTCATGGTTCCTCTCCCCTCCAATTTATCCCCCTTCATTTTTCCCTTCCTGCTATCTTCTTCTTCTTCTTTTTTTTTTTTTTAACATATAATGAATTATTTGTTTCAGAAGTACAGGTCTGTGATTCAACAGTCTTACACAATTCACAGCACTTACCATAGCACATACCCTCCCCAATGTCTATCACCCAGCCACCCCATCCCTCCCACCCCCCACCACTCCAGCAACCCTCAGTTTGTTTCCTGAGATTAAGAATTCCTCATATCAGTGAGGTCATATGATACATGTCTTTCTCTGATTGACTTATTTCACTCAGCATAATACCCTCCAGTTCCATCCACATCATTGCAAATGGCAAGATTTCATTCCTTTTGATGGCTGCATAATATTCCATTGTAGATATATACCACATCTTCTTTATCCATTCATCTGCCGATGGACATCTCGGCTCTTTCCATAGTTTGGCTATTGTGGACATTGCTGCTATAAACATGGGGTTGCATGTACCCCTTCGGATCACTACATTTGTATCTTTGGGGTAAATACCCAGTAGTGCAATTGCTGGGTCATATGGTAGCTCTATTTTCAACTTTTTGAGGAACCTCTATACTGTTTTCCAGAGTGGCTGCACCAGCTTGCATTCCCACCAACAGTGTAGGAGGGTTCCTCTTTCTTTGCATCCCCGCCAGTATCTGTTGTTTCCTGACTTGTTAATTTTAGCCATTCTGACTGGTGTGAGGTGGTATCTCATTGAGGTTTTGATTTGGATTTCCCTGATGCCGAGCGATGTCGAGCACTTTTTCATGTATCTGTTGGCCATTTGGATGCCAGACTCATCTTTTAATTTTTCATTTTGTTATGCCTAACTAAAGTGGAAGGTGTATACACAATCTTACCTACATGTGGATATTAAACTTTTAAAATAAATATAGTGAAGAACATAGTGTGAACAGAGCCTAAGACCCTGTGGTAAAAGGCATAATTTTGGGAAAAGTTGAATGAATGAATGAATGAATGAATGAACGATAAATACGGTCTATTTTGCAATGGGAAAATCTTGAAATTTAGCTAATATGCCAACCCCCTGGACTGGTTTCACTTTGAGATTGGTTTAAAGAGCAGTTTTTAGTTTGATAGGTTTGGAAAAGGGGAGGGCGGGAAGCAGGGGGTGGAACCTCACGTGGCAGCTCTCTGTAAGATGAACTGCTACTCGGGTGAAGCGGCTGGGTACAGTACTAGCTGGGAACTGTAAGTGTTACAGGCTTTGAAGTCAGTTCAGCTTTGATGTCCTCCTCTCATAGTTAATCGTAAGACAGTATGGAAGAGGAAAAAAATAAGACTTTCCAATACTGTCCTCGGTGTCATTGCTCAGGAAATCCTAGCATGAAAAAAGATTGGTGTCTGTGTGAACTTCAAGTAGCATCAGTCTGTTCTTTATTTCTAAACAGTTTTAAATTATTGATATGATACTTAAAATTGTTAGTTTGGGAAAAATTGTTAGTTTGGGGCAACCACAGGGATAAGCAAAAACATTGTTTTGTTTTGTTTTTTAAGATTTTATTTATTTATTTATCGGGGGGAGAGAGAGAGAGCACAAGCAGGGGGAGTGGCAGAGGGAGAAGCAGACTCCCTGCTGAGCAAGGAGCCGGATGCAGGACTCATTCCAGGACCCTGGGATCATGACCTGAGCCGAAGGCAGACACTTAACCCACTGAGCCACACAGGCGTTCCAAGCAAAAACATTCTTAAATTTGTGATTAGAACATGGGACTCAGTCCATAAGAACACACATATTAATGATGATTTGGGATTGTCACTATGCTAACTACTACTTAGATGGAGTTACACATATGTGATTCCCAACCACAAGGAACTTATTATCTGACCACTGATAATCCTGCCTGGCAGGAACCTCAGACGTCATCTAGTCTGAGACTGAAGTCCAGAGAAGCTGGTTTGTTTTAGAAACAAAAGAGGAAACTACCAAGTACACACATACATATACATAAATTAAATAAATGACAGCCAACAGATAGCATGTAGAAATAGAGGGATACAAGTATCTTGTGAGTTTTTGACTACAAGAAAAATCATGAGAATTTCATGTTGAGGCAGAACATTGTTTACCTCATTTCATTCATTTGTATAATTTTGCCATATATACAAAGTACTGTTACTATGAAAATATCTGGTATTTTCTTTACATCAACTCACTTTTTCTGTTTGCCTAGTCCTAGGCAGTCAGTAAATGGGTTTCATGTGTTATTCATACCTTTTCTAATATATATTAGAACGAACAAGTAAACTACTAAAATAAAAAAAAAAAAACAATTTATCCGTGAGACACTAGGAGTATGCATATAAAACACTAAGATGGAGGACTCAAGGGAAAAATATATCCTAATTATTTCTTGAGGTACTTAAATTAGAACTATGATTTTTAAGTCTGCACATTCTTTTTTTTTTAATGTATTATGTTATTAGCCAACATACAGTACATTCTCTAAGTATTTAGATATCCATGTGATCTGGGATAACTTGAATTTTAAATGTTCTTTTCTTTTCTTTGGGGTCATGTGGTTTAATGCCTCCCATCGTAGTACTTTAGTTATTGGAAACTTCCCTAGCTTACTTCATGGATAATAATCTATAGTTTAATAAAATCTATAATTAAAAGTGATAGTAATGATAATCTCAGACCAAGATAGTGACAAAAAGTTGAAAGGAAAAATAATTCCTTTTCACTCTTCATAGTGCTTACTGTCTTGAGCTGCCTACTGCTTAAAAAACAACAACAACAAACAGAAAAACCCCACAAAGCTTTCTAGTTTTTCTAAGTAGAAAAAACTGTAGAAACAACAGAAATCTTATAGGCATGACTTTAATGGGAAAAGGAAAAGAATGATTAAAGCTCTATGGCATTCCTCCTGTTTATGTGTTGGTATCATGTAATGAGATGAGAAAGAATCCAAAGCCAGATACTACAAGAGAGGGGTTAACTACACCTCATGAAAACAAAAGGTCATTCCTCTGTTAAATTCTTATTCTTGAAGTGCATTTGAGTTGACTGTAAACATAAACAAAAGCCACTGGTGGGCAATTAAATTTGAAGAAGAGGCCCATAAAAAGTAGAATATTCAGTATGTATTAGAGTCAGTTACACAACATCTGATTTAATAGTTAGATTTTAAGCATTCCTCTCATAATACATGTTAAATGATCTCAACAAATCATATTCTGTAAGGCAGCAAAATGACAATTTCATATAGTCTAAGGCTGGGAGGACAAGAACATTAAAGCAAATTAATCTGTAAACATCTATCTAAGTTAAAAGGTTGAAAATCTGCAGACATTTGTAACAAGAACTTTAAAATGAATTTGCCATTCCCAAAGTCATCTCACTAGACAGGAAAGAGGAACTTGGCATGTGACCAATAAATTATGAGAGCAACACCTCAGGGTCAGAGGGCACTGATGACTGCAACCAATCTCACCAGCTAGGGCAACAGATTAAGCTGGAGGATAGGATGCCCTACAACCTTAACCTGCTAATATCTTTACATTCTTCAGAATGACCTCTAGTCTGCTCTTTCATATTAGTTGTTAGTTACACTAATTACAGCTTAACTGGTATTGTTGGTACCAATTTTTCCCTCAAAAGACATATAGAGAAAGGTTATCTCTAATAGCTTGAAATAACTTCAGCCAAATTCTGTTGTGCATATTAGGAGCATTTACCTCCAGTTTTGAATGGGTCTTTTATAGACATCAAAGGAAAGACACTAAAAGCAATGTGTGTTTGTGGATTCTATAAAGCATTTCATATAGGAAGCTGTAAAAATAAGAACAGTAACTTCTCCTGTGACTAGAACTTTAGGATAGTTTAAAACAAGGTAATTTATTTTTTATGTTTATTTTCAACATATAGGGGCTGGTGATTTCAAATAGAAGGAGCTGGTTCTATGTTAACCATGCTAGTGAAGTAAAAATACTTAGCCCATGAAATCCCCTCAAAATTTATGGTTTTTAAAAAAGGAATAATGAAATTTCTATCATGATCTTTTAGAACCGTTTTAAGTTCAACATTCACACTGATGTTAACCTAACATTATATGGAATTGTGCATAGATTCCAAAGCCCATTTACAAAGATTCAAATACCATCTGTGAAGCTGCAGTAAATTACCCTGTAACATTAATCTTTAAACCAGGCACTAAATCAGAACAGAAACATACCAAAGAGATTTAAGGCAAGAGAGTCATAACTGAATTATCAAGATTAATGTAAATAGTTTCACATATATGAGTTGCAGGTTCTCAATATTATGCTAAAATAAAATTATGCTAAAAGTAACTTGCTAATATCTAAGTGACACCAGTGGTTTTGTACATACAAAAAGAACTGTGAAAATGATGGCTGAGTGGTATTGTTAATCTAAGTGTGCTCTGAGTTAAGAAATACAGTAACAAAGGGGCACCTGGGTGGCTCAGTCGTTAAGCGTCTGCCTTCAGCTCGGGTCATGATCCCAGAGTCCTGGGATTGAGCCCCACATCGGGCTCCCTGCTCAGCGGGAAGCCTGCTTCTCCCTCTCTCACTCCCCCTGCTTGTGTTCCCTCTCTCGCTGTCTCTCTCTCTGTCAAATAAAATCTAAAAAAAAAAAAGAAAGAAAAAAGAAATACAGTAACAAAATTTTGATTTATAAAACGGACACATTAGGAAGTGACTATTAACATTACAAAAATAAACATAGTTTTACAAAAGGGAATCTTTAAGCCAAACCTAGACTTCTTAAAAGATGTTGGTCAACAGAATTTTCATGTAAATGAAGCTCTTTGGGAAAATGAAGAAAGATAATTAGAGTACTATGTGTCATCAAATTCAAAACACCATTGATTTTAAGATTTGCCATTATTCCACGTACCACTTTGAAAGAAAAAACATTGCCAATTAAGCCATAACACAATGCTTTCTTATTATACTGACTGCAAGATATATTTGTACTTTAGGTAGTTAAAACTGAGTCTTGTAATCAGTGGAATACAATATTTTATAATAAACTGACTTGTCTATCAATATACTTAATATGTTTGTGTGTGAGAGCAATCTAATTTTGAAATCTAGTCACTATGTAATATTAAATAAATTTTTTTATAAAGCATTGAGAAGACATTGACCCTATATTTTCTATCTTCTCTGAGGACAGAAGTGGAGAAAGAGCAACTGATATATTAGTAATTTCGGTTTGCTTGGATAACTTATTGATTAACTAATATTCTTAATTTTTTCCACCAAGGATTTTAAGGCAGATGACAAGAAGCTGACATACAATAAAATAATTAGTGAAATAAGAAATAGAAAACCAGAACTGGGGAAAAAGAGATTCTAAGAACTCATGTTTTTTTCAATTGGATATAAAAATAATTTATGAATAACAAAATAGGTCCTCAATTTTTATTTTTTACTTTAATTTTAAAAATAAGGCATACTATATTTCTGTGAGAGTTAAGAAACAATTTTGCCATATGTACGTAGGACCCTGCTAATCTCAACCAATGTCTATAAAATAGAGTATTATAGTCTTTTATTATGTGTTAAAAGATAGATACCATATCAAGTATAACCAAGAGAGAAATTAAATACTGGGGAAAATAACCCCAAAATATCAGAAGTTCTCCCTTGAAAAGATTAATTTGATTGTAGCAATGGCTAAAGTAGGATTAATATGAAGAACTAGTAGACTAAGTCTGTTAATGTGCAAATGTTAAAACTGTTCTATGGTGGGGCGCCTGGGTGGCTCAGTTGGTTAAGTGTAACTCTTGGTTTCAGCTCAGGTCATGATCTCAGGGTGGTGAGATTGAGCCCCTTGTAGGGCTCTGTGCTCACTGCAGAGTCTCCTTGGGATTCTTTCCCTCTTCCTCTCCTTCCCTCTCTGCCCCTCACCCAACTGGCACGCTCTCTCTCTCTCTCAAATAAATAAATAAAATCTTAAAAAAACCCCCAAAAAACCTGTGGCATAGGTACTGCTACACTATCTTAGGCTATAGGTGGATAAACAAGTGGGGACCACCCAGGATTTGAAGGTACTAGCTGGAATGAATACTTCTGCAAGTAGGCCCTTCACATAGTGGGCCACAGGCTTCATGCAGTAATTGGTAAATGCGGCAAAAGGGCCCAGGGCATTGAACATTTAGGTCTATTTCAAAATCACAAATGGGAAAACAATTTGCTGATGGATCAGTTCAAGTGTTTAAAATGTAGGATCTTCATGGGAAGATTCAGTTATCCTACATTTTCTCTTTTCTCTGCATCAGATGACATAAACATCTGACTGTGGCATGTACATTACATTTTCCAAGAAACTAGAGAAACTGACACAAGGACAACTATGATGGACATATCCAAAACCCTTCTTTGGGGAAGCTCTCCTCTTCAATTCACACAGTCCTTGTGGGACCAAAAATTACAATGTCATGCTCAGCTCCAATCCTTTCAAGACATGGCTAGCCCAGGCTCACCAGTCACAGCCAGTCCTATTCAGTCTCTTCAGCTTCAGTGACTAGTTCACGGATCATCATAGTACCCAAGTAGGGCCAATAAGTTTTCACTAACATTCTTATTTGGATGCTAGAGCTTTTTCTCTGGGATAACGCTGAATAGAAGATGCTGCATGTGCTTTTATCTACCCTCCCTGTACTGGATGAAGAAAGCCCTGTTTCAAGAAGGAAAGAATAAGGCCAAAAGGCAAAGAAAAGTAGAGAAGAAGATGGAGAGAGTCTTGATGGCAGAGTTTAAGCCCCAATATCTAGTAGTACCAGAAGTAGATCTACCCCTGGGTTTTTCCATTTACATGAATAAATACACTACTTTTGTTTGTAAGCAGTTTGAATTGGACTTACATAACTTACAGTGAAGAAAGTCTCTACTAACACAGTAATTTAAGAGGGTAGATTGTATTCTCCTTTTTTTTCCAACTTCTATAAAATGTGAGACTGATATTCACATGTGCATATTTGAATTTGTGTGTACATGTTTGAATCTGTGAAATAAATATATGGTAAATTTTAAGTGGCATTTAAAAAATGTTAATATGTGTTTAAGGGCAAGAAGAGTCTCTAAAAAAGGTAAGTAATCCAAAATAATTCATATTCCATTTTCTAATATTTTAAAATAATAAAGAGAGGAGGGTAGTGGGAGAGAAGAGGGAGTTAATTCCCCTGATTATGTTTTTCTAGGCGCAATTAAAAGTAGTTTGCATTTACTGAAAACACATGAGTTTTGTACTGGGAAAAAGTGGCACAGAAATGTACTGGGAAGCAAAGGAAAGCTAGCCGAAGATGGGTTTTACTGTAGATAATTCCCCGAATAAACAATCCACTCATAAACAAGTGAGAGCTAGGTGCAGCTATTTTTCTTGGGTTAGAAGGCCGTAGAATTGGATAATAAATGCTTTTCCAGAATGAATTTTCATACTGCTTACACTTCAACATGTAAACCATTTTAAAAACAGACTAGAAAATAACTGTCATCTGGCATTATGATTTGTGTGAGCTACATTCCACCTCGAGTAGAATTATAAACAGCTGCAATAAAAATATCTGTGTTCTCGGAATGATTACTTATCTTCCACTTTCTAAATATCCTTATTAAACTCCTACATAGCTAACTTTTAGAAACCTTAAGTTACTGGGCTAGCTACCTCTGGCTATTCTCTGTTGGTAGTAAGGGTCTGAAAAGACAACGGCTCAATGGAATGTACCAAACATGAGTCTGCTACCTTAAGCAGACCTCTCAAAATTATTCACCTAATGACTATTTCATCATACACACTTTGGGGATTTTAAGAGATAATATATATTCATAAGAAAAAGATCTATCAATGCTGCATCCTAATAGATTTCTGGCCTGTCTTCAAAACAAAATTTGTCTGCTGAAATAACTTACACTAAAAAGTGTCACTTGGTACTTAAAGACAAAGCATGGATATCAGGACACATGTGTTTATTGATGGCTCTGAAACTGGTGAGTTTGCATGATTTGGGCAAAAAAACCTAGTCTTCAAATTCTACATTGATACCAAGGACTCATTTTAGGTAGCTTTGTAAGAATCACTATACGAGTGAAAACATTTCAATATTCATGGATGGAAGCAATATTAGATTTAAATAATAATTAAAGATTGATAGGTATATTTGTTTTTGTTTTTTTTACAAAAAAGACCATTATGAAGCATTGCATTGTTCTTTATGCCTTGCTAAGTACTTTTCAATGATTTTTATGAGGATTTTTTGGGGAAGTTCTAAGAATGACTCTGCATGGGAGTACATCAATCATTTTTATTTCATATGAGAATAAAGCACAGTTGGATTAATTATTTATCTTAAGTAAATTGTCTGGTATGCAAACTTAGGTACATATCGATCTTCAGTATCATGGCAGAGAGAGTATAAGAGTGTTCCATGACAGTCAACTGGGGTTCCTAATCAAATGTATTTTTGCAAAGGAAACTAGACTACTACTTAACACATAGTCTTTGGTGCCTGATTTTTTTTTTCCAATAACCAAAATCTTTCCAGTGTTTATGATATTGTAATAAACTTAAAGGAAACAGCTTTTTATCAAAAGCCTGATGGAGGCAACTGACTCCAACTGAACAATAGACCAATGGATCTGCTGATTATTACTTTCTGTAGATTTGCTGATCTGTAGTGCCAAGGCAAACCATCAGTAAGCTTTATGTTAGTACTAAATTATTTTAGTTCCCAGAAGAAAGGCCTTCAGAAGCTCAGATACCAGCATTAAGACTTAGGCTATTTGTCAATAGTCATTATAAAAACCAGCCATACCCTACAACCCAGCAATTGCACTACTGGGCATTTATCCCAAAGATACAAATGTAGTGATCCAAAGGGGTACGTGCACCCCGATGTTTATAGCAGCAATGTCCACAATAACCAGACTATGGAAAGAGCCAAGATGTCCATCAACAAATGAATGGATAAAGAAGATGTGATATATATATATATATATATATATATATATATATATATATATATATATATATACACACACACACACACACACACAATAGAATATTATGAAGCCATCAAACAAAAAAACACAAAATCTTGCCATTTGCAATGATGTGGATGGAACTAGAGGGTATTATGCTAAGTGAAATAAGTCAATCAGAGAAAGACATGTATCATATGATCTCACTGATATGAGGAATTCTAAATCTCAGGAAACAAACTGAGGGTTGCTGGAGTGGTGGTGGGGGGGAGGGTTGGGGTGGCTGTGTGATAGACATTGGGGAGGGTATGGCCTATGGTGAGTGCTGTGAATTGTGTAAGACTGTTGAATCACAGACCTGTGCCTCTGGAGCAAATAATACATTATATGTTAAAAAAAAAAAAGAAGAAAATAGAAGGAGGGGAAGAATGAAGGGGGGGGGAATCGGAGGGAGAGACAAACCATGAGAGACGATGGACTCTGAAAAACAAACTGAGGGTTTTAGAGGGGAGGGGGGTGGGAGGATGGGTTAGCCTGGTGATGGGTATTAAAGAGGGCACGTGCTGAATGGAGCAATGGGTGTTATATGCAAACAATGAATCATGGAACACTACATCAAAAACTAATGATGTAATGTTTTGTAACATTGTAATGTAATGTAACATAATAAAATACTTTGAGATAAAACTAAAAAACAAAACAAAACAAAAAACCAGCTATACAAAGAATAATTTTTTGTCTTAACTAACAACATTAACAAAAATACTATAATTAAAGAAATTATCTATTGTGTTGTTCATTGTCCCCTTAAGAATGATATATAAATCTTTAAATTTAATGTTAAGAAAATATTTATCCTGGGAAAGATACTCCATGCTTATGGATTGGAAGAACGAATATTATTAAAATGTCCAATGTACCCAAAGTGATCTACAAATTTAATGCAATCCTTATCAAAACACCAACAGCATTTTTCACAGAACTAGAACAAACACAAAATTTATATGGAACCACAAAGGCCCAAATAGCCAAAGAAATCCTGAAAAAGAAAAATAACCCTAGTGGTATCACAAATCCAGAATCTGGGTCACACCACAAAACTGTAGAAATCAAAATAGTATGGTACTAGTGCAAAAAGAGACACATAGATCAAAAGAGCAGTATAAAATCCCAGAAACAAACTCATGATTCTATGGTTAATTAATCTTCAACAGAGAAGGCAAGAACATGCAATGGGAACAAGTCTCTTCAACAAATAGTGTTGGGAAAACTGGACAGATACATGCAAAAGAATGAAACTGGACCACTTTTACCATACACAAAAATTAACTCAAAATGGATTAAGGACCTAAATGTGAGACTTGAAACCGTAAAAATCCTAGAAGAGAACACAGGCAGTAATTTCTCTGACATCGGCCATAGCAACATCTTTCTAGGTATGTCTGAGGCAAGGGAAACAAAAGCAAAAATAAACTGTTGGGACATCATCAAAATAAAAAGTTTCTGCAGGCAAAGGAAACAATTAACAAAACTAAAAGACAACCTACTGAATAGGAGAAGGTATTTGCAAATGACATGTTCGATAAAGGGATAGTATCCAAAATCTATAAAGAACTTATAAAACTCAATACCCACCAAAATAATCCAATTTAAAAATGGGCAGAAGAAATGAACAGACATTTCTCCAAAAAAGACATGGATGGCGAACGGACACATGAAAAGATGCTCAATATCACTCATCATCAGGGAAATGCAAATCAAAACCACAATGATATATCACTTTATACCTGTCAGAAAGACTAAACTCAAAAACACAAGAAACAAGGGTTGGTGAGGATGTGGAGAAAAAGGAACCCTCGTGCACTGTTGGTGGGAATGCAAACTGGCGCAGCCACTGTGGAAGACGATATGGAAGTTCCTCAAAAAACTAAAAGCAGAATTACCATATGAGCCAATAATTCCACTACTGGGTATTTACCCAAAGAATATGAAAACACTAATTCAAAAAGATATATGCATTCCTATGTTTACTGCAGCATTATTTACAATAGCCAAATTATGGAAGCAGCTCGAGATTGTCTTGAGAAAGAAGAAATGGTATACATGCATATTTTCTAACCACACACTATGAAACTTGAAATCGACCACAAGAAAAAATTTGGAAAGACCACAAATACATGGAGGTTTAAAGAATATTCTACTAAATAATGAATGGGTCAACCAGGAAATTAAAGGAGAAAAAAATACATGGAAAGAAATGGGGATGAAAACGTGATGGTCCAAAACCTTTGGGATGCAGCAAAACACAGTCTAGGAGGAAGTATATAGCAAAACAGGGCCTACTACAAGAAGCAATAAAAATCTCAAATACAAAACCTAACCTTACACCTAAAGGAGCTAGAAAAAGAACAAATGAAGCCTAAAGCCAGCAGATGAAGGGAAATATTAAGAATAGAGCAGAAATAAATGAAATAGAAACAAAATAATAGAACAGATCAATGAAAATAGGAGCTGATTCTTCAAAGGAATTAATAAAATTGATAAAACCCTAGCCAGACTTATCAAAAAGAAAAGAGAAAGGACACAAATAAATAAAATAATGACTGAGAGAGGAGAGATCACAACCAACACCACAGAAATACAAACAACTATAAGGGAATATTATGAAAAGTTACATGTCAACAAATTGTGCAATTGCATAAATTGTTAAAAACTGCTAAATGTATTTTATTGCATAAATTGCTAAAAACATATAAACTACCAAAACTGAAACAGGAAGAAAAATAAAATTTGAACAGACCCATAACCAGCAAAGAAATTGAATCAGGAATCAAAAATCTTCCAACAAACAAAAGTCCAGGGTCAGATGGTTTCCCAGGGGAATTCTACCATACATTTAAAGAAGAGTTAATACCCGTTCTTCACAAACTGTTCCAAAAAAAAGAAATGGAAGGAAAACTTCCAAACTCATTCTACAGGGCCAGCATTACCTTGATTCTAAAACCAGACAGACCCCACTAAAAAAGAGAATTACATACAGGCCACTGTCTCCAGTGAACATGGATGTAAAAATTCTCAACAAAATACCAGCAAGTCCAATCCAACAGTACATTAAAAGAATCATTCACCATGATCAGGTAGGATTTATTCCTGGGCTGCAAAGGTGGTTCAATATTTGCAAATAAATTGTCATGAACCACATTAATAAAAGAAAGGTAAGAATCATACAGCCCTCTCAGCAGATGCAGGAAAAGCATCTGAGAAAGTACAGTATTTATTCTTGATAAAAACCCTCAACAAAGTAGGGATAGAGGGAACACACCTCAACATCATAAAGGCCACATATGAAAGACCCACAGCTAATATCCTCAATGGGGGAAAAACTAACAGTTTTTCCTCTGTGGTCAGGAATAAGACACGGATGTCCACTCTCACCACTGTTATTTAACATAGAACTGGAAGTCCTAGCCTCAGCAATCAGACAACAAAAAGAAATAAAAGGCATCCAAATCAGCAAGGAAGAAGTCAAACTTACACTATTCACAGATGACGGGATAGACATTTTTCCAAAGAAGACATACCGATACCTAACAGACACATGAAAAGATGCTCAACATCACTCATCATCAGGGAAATACAAACCAAAACTACAGTGAGATACCACCTCACATTTGTCAGAACGACTACATTTAACAGTACAGGAAACAACAGATGTTGGCAAGGATGTGGAGAAAGGGGAACCCTCTTGCACTGTTGGTGGGAATGCAAACTAGTGCAGCCACTGTGGAAAATAGTAGGAAGGTTCCTCAAAAAGTTGAAAATAGAACCACCCTACAATCCAGCAATTGCATTACTAGGTATTTACCCAAAGATAAAAAAATACAGATTTGAAGGGGCACATGCAACGCAATGTTCATAGCAGCATTATCAACAATAGCCAAATTACGGAAGAAGTTCAAATGTCCATCAACTGATAAATGGATAAAGAAGAGGTAGTGTATACACACACACACACACACACACACACACACTGGAATGTTACTCAGCCATCAAAAAGAATGAAATCTTCTCATTTGCAACAAGGTGGATGGAACTAGAGTGTATTATGCTATGCAAAATAAGTCAGAGAAAGACAAATACTGTACGATTTCACTCATATGTGGAATTTAAGAAACAAAACAGATGAACATAGGGGAAAGAAAAAATAGAGAGAGAGGCAAAGCATAAAACAGACTCTTAATTGCAGAGAACAAACTGAAGGTAGCTGGGGGGGAGGTGGGGTGTGGGGGTGGGCCAAATGGGTGATGGGTATTAAGGAGGGCGCTTATTGTGATGAGCACTGGGTGTTATATGTAAGTGATGAATCACTAAATTCTATTCCTATAACTAATATTACACTGTATGTTAATTAACTAGAATTTAAATAAAAACTTGGAACCAAAAGAGAGAGAGAGAGAGAAGTGGTATATATATCCAATGGAATATTATTCAGCTATGAAAAAGAATGAAATCTTAACATTTGCAAAAACATGGATGGCGCTAGACAGTATAATGCTAAGCTAAATAAGCCAGTCAGAGAAAGAAAAATATGGTATGATTTCACTCATTTGTGTAATTTAAGAAACAAAACAAATGAACAAAGGAAAGAGACAAACCAAAAAAGATTCTTTTTTTTTTTTAATTTATTTATTTATTTGACAGAGAGCACAAGCGGGGGGAGCGGCAGGCAGAGGGAGAGGGAGAAGCGGGCTTCCCGCTGAGCAGGGAGCCAGATGCGGGGCGCGATCCCAGGACGCTGGGATCGTGACATGAGCCGAAGGCAGACGCTTAACTGACTGAGCCACCCAGGTGCCCCCCCAAAACAGATTCTTAACTATTGAGAACAAACTGATGGTTACCGGAGGGGAGATGAGTGGGGGGATGGGTGAAGTAGGTGGAGGAGATTAAGAGTACACTTATCCTGATAAGCACTGAGTAACGTATAGAATTGGTGAATCACTATATTGTACACCTGAAACTAATATAACATCGTATGTGAACTATACTGGAATAAAAATAAAATAAAGTGTTTCTCCTAATACATTCTGGAAGATTCATGTAATCAGCTTCATTTACTGAGAACTATGTAACTTATTTGCTATGGCTGCCAGGATTTTAACCACTGCATTTAACTCTCAATTGTAGTAACTAATCATAGCCTAGATTTTTAGTCAAAACAAACTCTTTTCACTTTTTCTTTCATTCCTGACTTTGGTCTTCTCCACTTAACAGCTCTTACTTATCCTTCAAGTCTCAGTTCAAGTTGTCCCGGCTTTTAGTAACGTTCCCAGATATCTCTCACTGAGTTATGTGCTCCTTTCTCTGTGCCATTCTTTTGCCCATTCCTTTAACACTGGCCACCTCGTGAGATGATCCTTGGTTTTCTCACTTCTCTCCTCTATCTAGACTATGTGTTCCTTGTTCTAATTCTGAATCTTCAGTGCTTGCCCCTGAACACGTGCTTAGTAGATACTCAGTCACTAAGGAAGTACAGGAGTGGATTTGTGGGCCACAGCAAAGATGTCGGTGAGGTGGCCAAAAGCTGCTACCCTGGTTGTAATCCTTTTACTTGTCGTGTTCTGGTGCGTTACCTTTGATCTACATAGCTCATATTTTATGTAATGTATTTATATGAATATCAGTACATATATGCACATGTTTTTAGAACAGTGAGAAATGAAATCATTGCTTTATCTACACTTTCAAAATAATATTTGCAAGACTATAAAAATATGTGGTCAGATAATGTAATTAAATGTATATGCATATTTGTGATTAGGACAGGTGGAGTTTTACGGGTGAGTCTTAGAATGTACATGGAGATAAACATGCTCAAGATTTATAAGATAGTCCATTGAATACATGGAATCATTATTGTTTTCATTAAAACAATGATAGAAAATCTATACTTGCTTTTTAGTAAAAAGTGGTATTTCATTTATATGTGGTTTTATTTCAACTGCAGTATCACTGGATCAACTGTGAGAAAATATTTAAATCTCACAAATTCAAGTACCTTCTGTTTCCTAAATGTTCACATGGTGTATATATGTGCACAGAGAATGTTCACCAAATAAATTGTTTACTGACTAATGCAAGAAACTCAGTTTAAAAATAAAAATGATACAATTTTTTATGGAGTGTGCCATTTCTGGAAACTCAAATGAAAAGGATAAAGATTCTTTCACTTCTCATTTAAAAGCATAACATTTTTGTTAGTATTTTACTTAAAATTTCTTGGCCCAGAAGACAGAAATTTATGGCTTTAGATTAACTACTTTAATGATGTGACACAGAAACAGCAAAATATTCTTTCCTACCTATAGTGTTGGTGTGATTGCCTTTTCAGGAGAGAAAAGAACACAATAAATCCCTGTACGATAAGTCTCTTCTCACTTCTCTTTAGTTTAAATCTCAAAGGTAATACATATTTACAATCAGACAAGTGCCATAAAAATATGTGTGAAATGAGATAATAATCTATAGTATTTGCATGTACTTAATGACTTATTATTACAGAAAGAATGATTTACACTTCATGTACTGAGAAAACTTACTCGGTGTCTACTTAGATTTAGCAATAGTCTTAAAACTATTTATGAAAACAATCAGTGTCTAAATACTTGCTATCAGCTGTTTTAGCTCTGCTTTTCATAAATATAACACAATCATAACAAATTAAAGGCAAGTCACTTGACTGTCCTATTACATTAGCTTGATGAAATTAGTGGCGGACAATGCTTAGTGGAAAGTGACAGGGCTTTCTCAATAGGTTCACGTATCATTTTTTTTTTTGAGAAAGTAAGAATCATATCTTTATCAAAATATCCAAAATTTTCTTCCTCCCTTCCTCCCTCCCTCCCTCCCTTCCTTTCTTTTTTTAAATCCAACCAGCACTGGAAGCAAAAAATACCCCAAATTTTCTTCCTAAGATAATACCTCTCAAACTCACTGATGAGAGTCCAATTGTTCTACTCCTAAAATAGATAAAAGTAAGTAGATACTGTAATTTTTCAGGCCATAAAGTTACTGGTTGGGATGGGAGAAATGTTATTTTTCCTGAAACGTTCCTGAGGGGGACCCCTGGAGTGGTGATACTACCTAAGTGAATGGCCTGGAGACAGGATGCAGATCTGGGACTGCTTGATTCTATGGCTACTGCTCTTTTCTTTCCATCACACTACCTCTTATTAAACTCCTTTGTAGGAAAAAATAAACAAGTCTCTTTGCCTTCCTGTACCTCCCTCACAATCCACACTTGTATTTTCTCTGTATCAGGAGTGGTGGTGTTATGGGTTGAAATATGTCCTGCCGAAATTTATATTTTGAAGTCTTGACCCCCAGTCTCCCAAAATGTGACCTTATTTGGAGATAGGGCCTTCACAGAAGTAATTAAATGACATTATTAGGGCGGGCCCTAATCCAATGTGACTGCTGTCCTTACAAAAATGGTCTGAAACAGATTCTCCTTCACAGCCCTCAGAAAGAACCAACCCTGCCCACCCCTGGATCGTGGACTTTGAGTCTCCAGACCTGTGAGACAATACATTTCTGTTCCTTTAGCCACCCAATCTGTGGTACTTCGCTACAGCAGCCCTCGCAAACAAATACTACTCTGTCCATTCCTACACTTTGTCTCCTTATAGCCCCCATATTCAATCTGTGGTACACTGTTTTGTTCTTATTCATGGACAGTCATACAATTACTACAGGCTAGAGACAACTTCGGAGACCATTCCTTTCAATTATTCAACACTGGGTTTTCAAAAGTCTTCATCTACATCTTTCGAGTCAAAACCCTATCATCTGTTGCTTTACCTAGTTGTCATTTGACAGCCGAGGAAATGAACTTTATAACTGTTTTCCAATTGTAACAAATTTCAAAAGTCATTTCCCAGTATCAGATAGTAAGGTTTCTGGCAACTGAGACTATTGTCTCTACTTTTTGTTTTCTTATTTATTCAGTTTTGGCTATTAATCATTGAGTACCTACTATGTGAAAGTTCCTAGGTATGCAAAGGAATGATTTATGAGATATAAATAAAGCACAGACAACACACAGTGGAAACACAATGGAGAGAAAAATTATTATTATTTCTTAGAGAGGGAGAGAGAAGGGGATGGGCAGAGGGAGAGAGAGAATCTTAAGCAGGCGCCATGCCCAGCTGGAGCTGGAGCTGGAACCTGACGTGGGGCTCAATCTCACAACCCCGAGATCATGACCTGAGCCGAAATCAAGAGTCAGATGCTTAACTGACTGAGCCACCCAGGCGCCCCTGGAGAGACAAATTATTGAGTGTCTGGTGTATAAAAGGGAAGTCCTAGGGGTTTCTTTCTATATTACCTAACTTTATGCTTTTATCAACTCTCTCACCCTGTGGATTGCCAGACATATTTTACAGATGAGACTCTGGGGCTGAAAGAAGTAACTCATTTAGAGTAACACAGACTGTAGGTTACTGAGCTGGGATTTTAACCCAGGAATGCCTGTGTCCCAATCTATGCCTTGGCTATAGGACCACACTTCCTCTGCAGGTAGGTCCCTCTGGTATGGAATATTTGTTAACACTGATGTTAGCAGAGGCAATACTTGCGTATTATAAAAGGACTATAAACATCAATCTAAATTAAGACAGCCCCCCCACCTGATATCCCATAGTATTTATTACAAGTTATAATCATATGTTTATTTGCTTAATGTAGATGCTAACCATACTTTAAGCTCCTTGAAGGTCAGGATGGGCCTGTTTTTGGTCACTACTACATCTTAGCATCTAGGACACTACATGTTATAAAGGGTATTCAATTAATATTTGCTGAATGAATATGTTAATGAATAATTAAATCCAGATGAAATTTTAATTGGGCTGGTGCTACGAGCTGAATTGTTTCCCCACAAAAATTCATACATTGAAGTCCTAATCTGCAGTACCCTAGACTGTGACCTTATTTGGAGATATTTACAGCGATATAATTAAGTTAAAATGAGGTCATTAGGGTAGGCCCATAATCCAGTGATTGGTGTCCTTATAAGAAGAGGAAATCTGGACACAGATATGTACACAAGGGAGATAATGAGAAGACACAGGGAGAAGGCAGCCATCTATAAGCCTGATACACATCCTTCCCTCAGAGCCCTCAGAAGGAACCAACTTTGCCCACATCTTGATCCAGCCTTCTGGCCTCCAGAACGATGAAAAAAATAAATTTCTGTTCTTTAAGCTCCCCAAGGTGGAGTTCTTGTTATGGCAACCCTAACAAACTAATAAATGGTATATTGAAACAAACTGTCTTTCAATAAAAAGGTATATATTAAGATTTGTCCACTATGCAGTCAATAGTATTCAAAGTTTTACAGCTGTTCCAGGAACATTATCTTCCATTCTAAGATAAGAAATCAACTTAAAGCATCTTATATACTGCCCTGGCCATTGCACCAAGATCTAAAAGAAGGTCTACACCACACATCCTGGGAGGAAGAAGACAACGAATTATTAAACAGTGCAGTTACTCTTTTGGAGAAGATGTGATTTAACAGGTTGAGCATTGTTAGAAGTGAATATTGAATCCAAAACGTAGTGAATTCTCAGGAAGGCCTCCATTTTTCCTTTTCCAACCCCGGTCTTTGGCAGGCAGGCAGTAGAAGAGTCAACAGTATTAAGTGAAGTTGGTTTGTACTTCATCATTTTGTTGGAAACTGGGGGATGAAAGCCTAAGAAGCCGAAGTTCAATGCCAAAGTAGCTAATTTTGCCTTTAGCAGAATTCACAGCAGGGTTCCCAGCTGAAAGTGAGGTGGCAGGGCAGCAGCCCAACAGACCGAAGTGTTGCACTGTTTTCTGAAGACAGCCCTGTAGGTAAACCACACGGTCTCTTCAACAGCTTCTTGTAATGCTTCTCTTCACTGGTGCAACCATGATAATGCTAATGCTTTGTTTTAAGGATTTTACTGGATAATGGGGTAGATTCATTTCATGACAGTTCATCTTTCAACTGGCTGGGGCTGTAATCACAAGAACTGCCCCTGCCTTCAAACCTAGAAATCTATAGATCTCATTTATATCTGTTCGGTTTCTTCAAATATGGTAAGTAGGGAGGATTCTACTGTGATAAAACCAGGATTTCGATATTTTCAAATGGCTTTTAAAATTGGAAAGTAAACATTCAGAAACATGAAAATGGTTTGGGTTTATATTATATTCTAAATATGGGTTAACACCACTGAGGTATATAAACACACTGACTGTAATTGTAAGTTACCATGTTGTGCAGGAAAACAGACATATGGCAGGTGTCCTCACTCACTGAGCTACACTACAGCTCTTTAACATTAATGGGCATCTGATTTAAAAAAAAAACAAACCTAATTTTTAGCAGTGTCTCCCTAACTAATATATCCCAATACTCCTCTGTTTAGAGAACTGCCTTTCTTTTTAAAGAGACTACAAATCTGACTAAAAATGAAAAGGTCAAATTTATTATTCCAAAATATTGCTTTACAATGAAAAATTACAATTTTAGAGATAAAAAGACTAGAAGAATGAATATTTTTAGGAACCCTAGATTTCCTAGCACCTTCCTTTGGAAGTTTTGCTTAAATATGTTTACTGTGTAATATATATAGCAAAACAATTTTATAAAAATCACCAATGATACATATTTATATATAGATTTGTATATGTAACATACCTTTTTCCTTAAAAAAATAAGAAGTATCATAAAGCTTAAGAAAGCTTTTGCCTCACTCAATAATCTATTCTGACCTTTGTCAAAACTGTAGCTCCATAACACAATTTTTTACCATATATGGTGTTCCTTTTTATTTACTTTCCCTTTGTTGAACATTTAGTTTTAACAACTTTTTGTTGTTTAAAAAAATGCTGTAATGACCACCCTTACTGCTAAATTTTGCACACACAATTATTTTCTTATAAAAATCCAATAAAGTTGAAATGATTGGCCAAAGAAAAATCACATTTTAAAAACTTCCCATATGAATTACCCAATAGCCTTTCATGAAGATTGCACCAATTCACATTCCCACAAAATGGAATAGCCAAATACTCGTTTCTGTTATTTTTGTCCATAAGCACCACCATACTGTTGAAATTATTGTAGTTTCGTAACAGTTGGTAGGACAAGGCCATCCTAACTCTTTTCTTCAAATTTTTCTTATTTTCCTAAGTTTTATTCTTTCAGTTTACAATCACTTTGTCAAGTAATAGCTCTCATATTCCACTAGGATTTTATTGGAATGGCACTGCAGTTTTCACTTTCAAAACACTGTTTTACACTGATAATACAATTTTGTACTCTAAAAAAATTCATCGTGAACAGGTTCTGCCAAGCAAACTAATACTGTTTAGTAAGCAAGACGATTTCTGGAAGAAAGCTATAAACAAAAGTGGCTATACTGAAAAATAAATCCCATGACACAGTTTTAGTATAATAAACAAAGATGTATGTATGTATAAATCAAAAATGTGAAATTACAGAAAATATTTAGATGCTATTTCAAGAGCAAGATAATGTTTTGGAATAAGGGAGCATATCCTAACACTTCATGTCTTCTTAGACAATAGATAGGAAAGATTCTGGGAACAGAGAAATTGTTCTTTATGATAGGAATTAACTAAAGTGTCAAAGATTGATAAAAGTATAAGAACAATAAAGGCAATAATTAATACAACATTTATTCTGAATTTGAAAGACTTATATAAGAAGTGATTCAGGTCCTCTATTCTATGCTGAGCTAGAGATACCCAGAAAATACAGATTCAAAGAAAACCACAAATTACTTGTTAGGCCAGTACTGGGTCAAGGGAAAACTCTTGAAAGTGAGGTGGCCAAAGGGAATGTGTTTCTAAAATTCTGAAACTGTAGATCTACAAAGAGTCGTGTCTCCTTTGAGAAAGTGATAAAAGCTATCATCACCATCTTTAAAGATGCACATATGTACAAACACACTATTCTGCCTGGGCTCTAAAGGGGTTCGGCATCATCAGGTTAAGAATACTTGCCTTGTCTTAAGAAAACACGAGATTAAAGGAAACATTTGTTAACGAATATTTCAGAATGATGGTGAAGATCTTGAGTGGTTGGAATCTGTGTTTTTAATTGAAGTTAGGGGGAAATCTGGCAAGTAGGAAGTGTCTGGACTGTTGTTTGACATCTGCCTCTACCAACTACTCCACGGAGACTGGTTCTCACTAATGGTACCACGGATACCTTTGTTACTGATGTGGTAGATCTCACTTGATTTTGTTATTTGATTTCTGTATATTTGACCCTGTTCAGCACTGACACCACACTGTTGGTTTTCTCCCAACTCAAAGGACAGCTCCTTCTCAGTTTTGAAGGATTTTATTATTGAGGTTTCTACTCAGAATCTTAAATCTTTGAAAAATATGAAATTCTTTAAATGTCAAAGTTGCCCCATGGCCCAGCCTTTTCTCTCTTCATAGTCAAGTCAAGAGGAGCAGTGATGGAAAAATCTTATTTTAAATTATGTGAGGGCTGATCAGTGACACAAAGTGGTGTTTGCCTAAGCCGAGGCGCGGCAGCTGTGTGAATGCTGCAGTTGTGCAGGTGCTGAGGTGGACCCTCGGAGCCATTCCCTGAGATGGAGAGCCCATTACCATCTCTCCAAATACACAGGGGCTGCAGAATTCGGGTCAGAGCCTCCTCACAGCTTTTAGGAGCCAAATGTTGACACAACCACAACGGTTCATCCTGTCGTTAAATACCACCTGGCCCTCTGCAGAAACATCTCCCTTTCAAGGCTGTCCAGAAGGGCTGTATGGGAAAAGGAAGAAATGGGACTGGTGCTATGTGACTTTTAGTGGGACAGTCCATGAGTGAGTGATTAGTCACCTATTGAATCTATAAGTAAGTGAAGTTTATCTCCATTTTCATGAACCTATGTGTACTGTCAGTGTTTTATCTTTGAACACTGACAAGAAGGAAAAATACACATTGGAAGAAACCAGAGAAAACTAGAAAAAAGCAATTAATAAAAATAAAAGCTAGAAGTTAACCAATTAGAAAATAAAAAGAGCAGTAAATAAGATAAAATTTTTAAAAAGACTTGTTCTTTGTAAATATCTATAGATAAATTCTTTGTAAAAACTGATTAAGGGAAAAAAAGTAGAGAAAGAAAAAATTGACAGGAATAGTAATTAAATAGAAGACATAAACTCAGATATAATATTTAGTGATGGAATTATAAAGCAATAAATATTACATGCAGGTTTATGGCAGCAGAGGTACAAACACAGAAAAATGATTTCTGTTTAGTATATGATGACCAAAATTTACCAATGTAGAAGTAGAAAACTAGAAAAGACCAATTTCATAGAAGTGATTGGAAAAGTGATATAGGATGAACCATCACACAAGCCACCAGGGAATGTTGACTCAACCATTGCAGATATTCTCTAAGTAGCATATCTGGGTTCAAAAGAAAGTAACATCCCCAGGTAGTAAACCAAACAGAGCTGAAAACCAGAGAAGTAAGCTGGAGCTGGGGCTGAGCTAGCGCTGTCCAGCATGCCAACCTCAGTAACAAAGGGGTTCCAAATACAATGACTGTGACAGTTAGGAGATAACTAGTGGGATTCCATAGGGTGGAGAGCTGGACTGAGACCTCCACTGGAAGCTGAGCACTCTAAATGAGAAGGTGAATTAGAAAAGAAATGCATCTTTCAAGAAAGGGAGAAGAACAAGAAAACGCCTGTGTTTTAGCAAGGGCTCTGGGTAGGTTTTATGTACTCCTGCCCTATCCCAACCTCAAACCTTTCCCCAGAGGTTACTATTATCTTGGAACCCATGTTTATATTTACATAAAGTTCTGCTGGTTTTTGATAAAAAATGGTATACTGAAATAATCTTCTGTGACTTGAGTTTTTCACTCAATATCGTGTTTATAAGAAAAAAATCCCTATGTTTACTGATAACCACAAGGAATAACAGACACAATTAATTTCTGATTAATTAAAAAAAAAGAGAGAAACAAAATATCCGAAACCATATATGTATTGTAATGTACCTTAAAACCAATGCTAGGTAAAAACAATGGAGTTAATAAACTTCAACTTCCCTCCCCCAAATTTCCTAAACAACTCCCAACTCATCCCTTAGGTATTCTTAACTTCTTTAGACAGTGAATGGAGCCCTTAATGTTAACAACCCTGAAATGAACCTTAGGAACCCATTTCCCCATTCAACCCTCCCGAGAAGGGCAGGGCCCCTCAGTTTGAAAGCCTGGGGTGGCCCTGAGCGGTGGCTGGGGCAGAGAGGGGGGTCCCTGCCACAGGGAAAGGGGTAGGGGAGTACATGGGTATAAAGTAGGGCTCTTTGTAGTGGGGGGACTCAAAATGGAGCCCCGATGCAGGGGGAAAGCACATGGGTCCCCCTGGGAAAGGAGGCCCGGCTGCCCCCACTTCCTCCGGTGGGCAGAAATCAATGGCTGGCTGACCACCCATCTTGCTCCGGTTATAGAACCAAACTCGGACCAGTTCCTTCTGCAGTCGGAGCTGCCCAGCGATGCAGCTGATCTGCTGGGGTGTGGGCTTCGGGTACTGCAAGAAGAGTTGCTCCAGATTGTTTTGGATGCGACTCTCCCTGCTTGCCCGTCTCTGCTTCCGAGCCTGCCGCAGGATCATCTCCATTTTGCATAAGCCCAGAAAGTTCTTGGTGTCCACTTCCTCCAGCCACATTTTCAGCAGTGGTCGCAACTTCCACATGTTGGTAAGGCTGAGCTGCTGGGACTCGAAGCGGCAGATGGTTGTCTGACTAAGCACCTTTCCAAAAAGAGCCCCCAAGGCGAACCCCACGTCGGCCTGCGAGTACCCCAGGGCCATCCTCTTTTGCCTCAGCTCCTTGGCCAGCTGCTCCAACTCTTTCTCTATGGCCGAGACATCCTCTGGCAGCGCCAAACTCGGGGTGCACCGCAGGATGATGTAGGGCCTCGGGAAGGCGCCCTCCGAGGGGCTCCAGAAACGGGGCCCAGCCTCACCAGCTCCGACTCTGGGCCTGCGGGGTGCCATCCCGCTGTAGAATTTGTACGGTGGTGGACCCAGGGGCACCTTCCACCCCTCAGGGCCTGGGCTGGCCCCCGGCCCGATCCCTGGCCGGACCATCAGCATGCGGGGAGCTGCCTGGGCACTCAACCAGAGCGGAGCGTCAACCCGCACAGGCATTGGCCCTGTGGGCCCGCCCCTACCACTGCCTGGCAGTGGGGAGAAGTTTGAGGGCCTGTGTCCGGCCATGGGGTAAGACCACACCCGAGCAGGGAGTCTGGTAGGAACTGATGGCTCTCGAGGCTTCAGAGCAGCCACCAGCCTTGCCCTCGAGCCCCGCCCCCCAGTGGGCAGAGATGGAGGTGCAGGTGAGAGAAACAGGCCAGGAGCGTGCAGTGGTGGGGAAATCTGGTAGACTTCCGGGTAATCCCTTGGGTCTCCAGGATTAAAGGAGTGGGCTTTGTACTTCTAAGGGTTCTGGGATCCTCTCCCAGAGGGGAATCTAGGCATTTACTAAGAGCTCTTCAGAACTTTGGTATCTCATCCCTTTCCTCCACATTATCTGTAGAGGAACAGCCCCTTCTGGCTTCACAAATATTTATTGAACATCTATTATGCCAGATATTGCTGGGACTACCCCTCAGTTCATTAACTGTCCCCTCACTGCTATCATTGTGGTCACAATACTGCCAATAACCTCTCTTTGCACATCTTCAGTTCCTGTGCCTTAAGAAACCTAAGCATCCCTGCCTAAATTTCTTCTAGTGTCCATCAGTTTACTATTAGCTTCAACCCCCAACCTCCTTGCTTTGCCAGATTGTACTCTCTCATTGGGGCTTTCTTGATTAATTCATGTCCCGTTCCCTCCCCCACTCCCAACCCTTCCAGTTGTTTGCTCTGCATCCCACCTCAGCTTTCTGGTCTAGTCTCCACAAACAACAGAGACCTCTATGTTTCATCCTTCTCCCCCTCTGGAGACAGGTCTCAGAATGGGCCCCACCTGCTGTTCCCCATTGAAGATGCTTCCTTCAATACCTGATTCACCAGAATCAGACTCCCCTATCCCTACCCCAGGCAGAGTTAGTTCCTGATTCTGTGGTGCTCTCCTTGTACTTGGTATATGTTTTAATTGTAACATTTATCAGCAATTATTTATTTTATGTCTCTCTCCCTCCATCTAGAGTATGATGTACTTAAGGGCATGTAGGTGCTATAAAGCTTGGAACATAATAAAACCCTGATTGATATACTGTTCAGTAAATGTTTGATGAGGGCGCCTGGATGACTCAGTCATTAAGCGTCTGCCTTCGGCTCAGGTCATGATCTCAGGGCCCTGGAATCAAGCCCCATATCGGGCTCCCTGCTCGGCGGGAAACCTGTTTCTCCCTCTCCCTCTCCCCCTGCTTGTGTCCCCTCTCTCACTGTGTCTCTCTCTGTCAAATAAATAAATAAAATCTTTTAAAAAAATAAATGTTTGCCGAATGAGTGAATGAATTCTCACCTTTACAATTCTGAAAGTACAGCATGTTTAGTTTCAGCTTAACAAGAAACTTGACCCTGTCAGAAGCCTCTCCATTCTTTCTCTCCTGTACTAGAACAAGGCCCTTAAACAGCTCTTAATAGATGGAGGTAGTAGTACTGTGAGACTAGATTCAACACAACACTACAGGTAACAAGGTTGTAGATGTGACTTTGAAGCAATGGTAAAGGGTAAAAGAATCGGGAAGTCAGTTGCTATCTGGACAGGCTGTGTATGTGACTGTTGTCTGCATCTCTACTGTGGCCCTGCCTAGAACGTGTGCTGGCAACGAGCAAGGTTCTTGTCTGTCTGGTTCAATGCTAGATCCTCACCACCTGGAACTTTATCTGGCACAGAGTAGGACGTTAATCAATATTTGTTTGATGTTAAATAAATGAATCTGTGCAGCATTAATGATGAGAAGACTTCCATATTTGCTTTGAAGTAGGTTTCAAGATGATAGTCTATGAAAAACAGTTTACAATATACAAAATTTCACTTAAGAATTATTTTGCTGGTATCTATTCTTTCCAGGTATACTTATATGTTTTTTTTTTTTTTTCAAAACTACAAAGCAACCAGTGTCTGCCAAACAGAATGAAAGGTGGATCGCAAAGAAGAATAAAAGAGAGCAATTACATAAATTAAAGCCCACATATTGAAACCAGTCCATTTGCAAAAAGAGAACCACAGAGAAAAGGTTCATTAGTTGTCTAAAAACAATAGCTGAATAAAAATATTTTTAGTGAATTGGAAAAAAGTGAATTCAACTGAATTTGAGGAAAGATTATATTAACTGAGTTAAAACAGTAGCTAAACACATTTACTAAACTAAAAAAGTAAAGCTATGTTAACTTGATGGGTTTTAAAATTAACTTGGGTGCTCTCAATTAAGGCTTTCTCTGTACTTGGTCAGATTTCATCTGCCAACATGCCTATCTCCTGTTAATGCCTATGTGCTGTCACAAATAAAAGCCCATATTCTTAAGGGAAGTCTTGACATCTCCTTAAAAGTATATTTAATATGCTACGGAAATGGGGTGATAGCGAAAAAAAGCAGCAGCATAGTTGGTTGGAAGAGAAATAGAGATCAGAAGAAGGCAGGTGCTGGGAATGCCCAAGACAACCAGCACTGCTGGGGCTGGGGCGCTCAAAAGGCTAATCCATCACCTTCAGCAAATACAGAGACCTCTTAGCAAGTGATTAGATTACAATGTACGAAGCGGGCCAGTCTTATCCATAGGGAATTACAAAGTAAGGATAAGAAACACATGGTCCCAGGCTCCCATGTATTTATAATCTAAATGGGGATGAAGAAAAACTGTCAGGAGAACAGGACAGCTACACTTGCTCAAAGAGAAGTTAACAGTTTTCTATTATTAGGATCTTTGGAATTCAGAGAAGTGAACTTTCAAGCAGAAATGCATCAGGGTTTATATTATTAGGCTCTCCATAAGTATTCTCTATTCTAAGATGGCAAAACCAGCTGCCAAGATCCACTAATGGTAAGAAGCAGGAAATAGTGGAGGCGAAGTTAATTATAAACATTCTTGTAGGGTTTGCTTCAAGTTTCATCTCTTTGGAAGCTTTTGCCCATACACTAGGGACCACAGTGCTCTCCCTCGGCCCTGAACTTACTGCGTTTCCACTCACATAAATTGGTTGTCTTCAACAGTTAGCTGGAGCTTCATGTCTTAGCTCCCCCACCTAGGAGAGATGAAACCTCCTATGGACATTACAGAGGTACACATTTATTTTGTACTCATGGGCCAAATGATGTGCTAACGCATGAGCTATATACACAGTATTCTCAGTATGGTATGCATATAAAAACACCTGGATGTGAAGGAGATCTGGCTTTGACTCACACCATCCTGTTGACCAGTTATCTTATTGGCTAGGAAGGTGATCCTTGCTTCCTCATCTCTCCAAATGCATCTCTTCCAAGCTGCTCATGCTCCAGACAGAGGAGAGGGCCTTATTTGAGAATATATGAGGAAGTTCATTTCTCCAGCAGAGGCTCCAAAAACAAAGCAAAGCAAGCTTTTTTGCATGTAATTAAATCAACAGAGTAGACCAGAAGATCTAAGAATGATATACAAGTCAGGCTGAGAGGTCAAGGTAGACTAGATGGTGCTAATTTCATGTTTTTCCCCACTCTGCAGATGTCCTAATAACTTAGCACTGGTCCAGCATCAGGGTGTAAAGGCACTGTCACCTGAAGGGCAGGTGTAGGTCCCCAAGAACCACATTAGTCAAGGAGCAAAACAAAAGGCAAAGGCAGGACACAAGATCCATACACCAGGCACTGGGAAGTTTCTCTCTGGGTCTAGGAAGTCAAGTCAAGCATCCAGGAGAACTATGGCAGCTGAATATAGTAAGAAAAGATGCCTCTCACTTCCAGGGAGAGAATCAGCACCACATTTTACAACAATTTAGTTCACAGAAAACTACCTCAAAATGCACTAAAATGATTAAACTGTTATCTGTGTTTTAAGTAGAAAACTGTAAGACAAAGTGAGATATCTAAGATAAGTCAAGCAATTAAGAAAAAGGGTACCTGAAGGTAAAGGACATAGATGAAGAACACTGAAATTGTAATAACATAGAAAAAGTTAACCAGATCAATGTAGTCACTACAAAAAAATCACTTATTGCTCTATGAAATAAATTCACAAAATAGCTAATAGCACTGTTCTGTATAGGAGAGAACAGAGGACAAGAACAGGATGAAAGGACAGCTCTTGGTGAATAACAGTAATGTGAGATGCTCTTTACTCTTCTAAAACACATAGAGAAAAACTAGAATGTGGTAGAGCTGCCAACATAGAATTTCTTTTCAGATTGAGAAGGACTTTTTTGGTGTTACTTCTTTTATTTAAAAAAATAATGATGCTGCTGTGATATAACTCTTGTTTAGAAATAAAAGCTCATGACATGACTATAACACAACCACATAGCCAGACTACAAAGAGATTTTGTGTATTCAGGGAAAAACCCTTCATTATATTTTGTGGAGCTGTGGTATTCATGAACTATGAACTTCCCGTGCTATAAAATAATATTAAATATAAAAACTCCACAGACTTCACCAGAAGCCTCAAAGAATTTTAAATGTCTGCATAAGGCAGGAAGAGCAATTGAGCTGAATAGGGCTGAGTTGAAGGGCACTCGTGATGAGTCAGGTATATTCACAGATAGTCCCAGATAGATAAAGTGTAAAGGTTCTTGTTATGTCAAGCAGGATTTAAACAAACTTTTTAGCTGAGTTTGCCCTTGTTACACAAGGAAAGCTTTAAGGATGTTCTTGCATTGATTATTCCAGCCACTGTCTTCTACATTCAAATTTGTACTCTGCTTACACTTTAGAGCAGGAGATACACAACTCGTTTAATGAAAAATTTTCCATTATACTGCACAGTAAAATACACCTAACAGAAATGACAGCTTATGACCAATGAAACCAGTAATCCTGGAGGTGACATGGCCTCAGAGAAGTAAATGAGGAATAGAATAGAATTTCTGTTTACAGGAGATAACTCTTTCAGGTGCTGTGAGAATTATTACTTTGTTAAAGAGATTTCAAATTTATTGATCTTGGTGCCAATACCATCACAAATTTGGGGCCTCTGTGAATTTCCCTGGAATCTCCTTAAGAAACTATGAGCTAGGGGCGCCTGGGTGGCTCAGTTGGTTAAGCGACTGCCTTCGGCTCAGGTCATGATCCTGGAGTCCCGGGATTGAGTCCCGCATTGGGCTCCCTGCTCAGCGGGGAGTCTGCTTCTCCCTCTGACCCTCCTCCCTCTCATGCTCTCTGTCTCTCATTCTCTCTGTCTCAAATAAATAAATAAAATCTTTAAAAAAAAAAAAAAGAAACTATGAGCTAAAGTAAGGCAAATAGAGACATTCATACCTTTTTGGGAAAAATGAACACTTATATTTAGTAACATGAAATGCAATAATGACCAAGGAAAATTGCAAAGGTAGTACCAGACTTAAGATTTTACATTCCAATTATATAAATTAAAAACTCCTTTTAGCATTTTATTACTTTATCTTTTTAAAGATTTATTTAAGAGAGAGACAGCACGTGGGAGGGGAGGAGGGAGAGGGAAAGAATCTTAAGCAGACTCCCTGCTGAGCAAGGAGTCTGATGCAGGGCTTGATCCCAGGACCCTGAGATCATGACCTGAGCCGAAATCGAGTTGGATGCTTAACAGACTAAGCCACCTAGGCACCCCGCCTTTTAGCATTTTTTTTTTAAAGATTTTATTTATTTGTCAGAGAGAGAGAGAGAGAGAGAGAGCAAGCACAGCAGGGGGAGTGGCAGGCAGATGGAGAAGAAGGCCCCCTGCTTAGCAAGGAGCTCGATGTGGGACCTGATCCCAGGACCCTGGGATCATGACCCTAGCCGAAGGCAAACACCTAACCAACTGAGCCACCCAGGCACCCCTCCTTTTAGCATTTTAAACCTGACAAAGTCCTTGGCTTTACACCGTGGGGTAATAAGTCAGGTTATTAAAGTGAATCCTCTTGAAAGTCACCTCACTATGATTCCAAAGGTCTTAAAGAGAACCAACCAGACTATCAGCCTCTCTTCTGAGCGAAAGACTCATGCCCAAATCCACATTTATTTGTCTAGAGTTCATTGAAGCTCTCAGGAGCCCCTATGCGTGTGCAGATAATATCAGGCAGATGACGGTTTCACCTGCTGAGAGCTTCAGAACTCTAGGAAGCAATTATGTCAAAGCAGCTATGAATGGAGAACTGAAAGCAAGATTTCAATTATCATTACGTATTAATGAAAATTTAACTATTTTTTTGAATGTTCAACTACACATTCACATGGTTCCAGAAGTTATATAAAGGTATATAGTGAAAATGCACAGCATTTATTTTTAATAATGGCATCATTTCCAAGTGTTAACTTGGTTAACTTCCCAGCTAGAATTTTACATTTGCTTACATCGAATTTCTTGTAATAATTTAAATTCAAGAAAGACATTTGTTTTTTTATGATTGACAGAAATGTAGATGAAACATAAGGAAGAAACCAATGAATTTAAAGAAGTTTCTCATAAGGATATGTTCTAGGGCAGGTGTCATTTTGAAAGGAAGACAATGTATTAAAACCCATAGTCTTTCAGGGAGAGTGTGGAAGAACAGAACATTAGCAGGAAGAATGAAAGGGAAAGGGTCAGCATGGAATTTTAGTAGATTTAGAAGAATGAAGAAATGAGGTTGATTGAAGAACAGGCAAACCAAGGATAAATACTGTATTTCTGTAGAAGATGCACCGGGAGGCTCTAAAAGTTAACCCTGTGATGAGACATGACTAGAATCAGGACTTAGTCTAGAAAACACAAAGACAGACGCAGGAGAGAAATGAAAGTTTTTAATGCTCAAATATTGAAAAGCAATGAGCAATTTCTCTAAAGCTATAGTACTTGATTTGCTGGATAAAATAATTTCTAATAATAATAATTATAGGAAGTCCTTGCTTTGCACAGTGTAAAATATTATAAAAATGACTGTACAAGTTGAAACCATGTAAAGTGATCATGATAATCAATGGGGAAAACTATGGTTGTTTGATGACCTTTAAATTTTTTTTTTGTCAAAACATTAAAAATCCTCCTACTGCCTACAAAAAATGAGTAGAGGAATTAAAAAAAGGCAAAACCAATTATGTTTAGTACACTGTAATTTAAAACATTAGAAACATTGAGAATTAAAATGTTTTATTTCTTTGTAAAAAACCTACTAAAGTAGTTAGAATAGTGCTTGCCTTCCCTTCATATAACTTATGATAGAGTTCAAGCAAATCTTTTCTCTGCCTTGGCTAATTTTCATGCTCCTAAGTTTGGATCAGCTTCCAACATTTATCCTTCGCACTTCCAATGTCGTGAAACATCTCTGAGAGTCCATTTCATGCGAAGTGTTCTTTGCTAGCGTCACTTCCTCCGGGACATCATCTTTTTCGTCACAAGCACTTTACGATTTTACTTCCAGCATTCCGTTTCTTTGCTGCATTTTCATCTTTGTTGGCCAAGTCTCTCTTCTGATCATCCATTTTTATAAAATGGAAGAAAGTGCTGTCTGTGCCTGAACTGGCTAACAGATATGCAGTGATTGGTCAGTGAAAGATTTTGAAAGAAGTGATGTGATTGGCCGCTGTCATGATGTGCCTCTGTTATTTACGTAGAGATTTGTACTTAATGCAATTATTCACAGTTAATACATTGTGGTAACTGAAACTTGAACTTTGTTTTTGGGGCGTACTTGGTGTTACTTAACTAAACTATGGTAACCGAAATTTTGGTATTTGGGACCATACAAAGTGAAGACTGCCTATATTTATTGAGTCCTAACTATATTCCAGGTACAATTTTAACAGTCCTATATGGATTATTTCACTTAATTCTGACCATAACCCAGTGAGATGGTACTAGCATTATCGCCATTTTATAGGCAGGGTGATTGTAGATCTTCATCTGATCATATTATAGAATTAATTCACCTACATATTTGGGAGACTATTATAAACTACCCATAGTCATGATAAATCCAAAGCTTTTCCTCATAAATGGTGACCTACTACCATTAAAGAGTTTGAAATGACAACATATTCATTTGAAACATGTACCTGAAGTGAAAAGTCAGGGTCTCATACTAGCATGGAAGGAAGGTGGATAATTTCAGAAGATGCACTAACTCTTAGATAGCAGTGGGATACCAGTCAATAGAGGATGTCAGTGAACTAAGAGTTACTCTTGGGTCCTGAAGGAGTTCACCATATGTCCTTAACTTTCCTCCCCACCCTACCTATTTCAATGATAATCCTCTGTTTATGAACAAAGAGAATCTTTGCAACAAGCAGAAGACTTTTTGCTAGGAGACCATGAGCTCCTGGAGGGGCAAGAGTCACATCTAGCAATCTTCATACTGTTAGAGTGTAGACTAGTGCCTAGTACATATTAAGTGCTCAATAAATCTTTGTAGAATTAAGGAACAAATATTTACAGTTAGTTCCTTGCCTCTAAAGAACCAAGAATAACTCAAGTTTGTGGAAAGACATGAAGTTAGGCTCTAATTTTAGAGGAAACAAATTAATTAAAATTACTAATGAATTAATTGGTAAAAATAACTAAATTTGGGTTTTCTGAAATGTAAGTTTTACCACAAATGCTGATTTTATATGTTTGATATTGTTTCTGAAGAAAAGCAAAACCAAGTAACTCTGAGAGACTGTTCTTTCATAACACCAGCACTACAAAAGTCTACACTACGAAGGCTATGGAAGACTATACTTTTCACTATAAAATTCAAACCACGTATCATCTAGTTCCACAAGTAGCTTTCCCACTATTTCCCACTAATGTTTCCCAAATATTGGTTATATTTATTTGTTAATATACAGAGAGAGAGAGAGAGCATGAGCAGGGGGAGAGACAGAGGGAGAGGGAGAAGCAGGCTCCCCGCTGAGCCAGGAGCCCCATGTGGGGCTCGATCCCAGAACCCTGGGATCATGACCTGAGCTGAAGGCAGACGCCCAACCATCTGAGCCACCCAGGCACCCCTATTTTATTATTTTTTTAAAGATTTTATTATTTGACAGAGAGAGACACAGCAAGAGCAGGAACACAAGCAGGGAGAGTGGGAGAGGGAAAAGCAGGCTTCCCACCGAGCAGGGAGCCCAATGTTGTGGGGATCGATCTCAGGGCCCTGGGATCATGACCCAAGCCGAAGGCAGATGCCTAATGACCGAGCCACCCAGGTGCCCCAAAATTGGTTATATTTAATCACTTGTATGTGTGGCCTTAAATCAATAATTTCTTTTTAAAAGCTTAATCACGTTTCCTCTGGAAACTAAGCAGGAAAGGTATGGCTACTTTGCCACAAAATTAAAATAGAAAGAAGACCCTAAATTTCTTTGAAGGCAATTTATTAAAAGGAAATAAAAGTGAAAATCTGAAATTATTCATATTGCTTTTTAAAAATACCTGAAACATTTGCTAAAAATAAAAGGATCTCTAAGCCAACACTGATTTTAGGTGGTTATTAGAAATTTTTAATTTAGGGTCTCTTACAAAAGTCTCATTTATGAAATCATTGCTACACAAAGCTTAAAATCATGTTTCTGTTTTTTTGCCCAGATTTTCAAAAAGTAACTTTTATAGTATTTTAGAAATTAAGAAATTATGTAATACAACTGAATTCTGTCAAGGCTTGTGCCATGAGATTATTCAAAACATCTGTAAACTAGCTGGTGTAAGATTTCTTTATTTAGTGGTATAACATATTGAATACTTGGGGTGAGATACATATGACTGAAGGGGATATTAACAAACAATATGGACAGAAATACCATACTAATTCTCAAGGAATATTTGGACATCATATATCAGTTAAATCAATTCTAATACCTAAAGATTAAACTCATTGATCAAATAAATTATCTCTCAAAATTTATCATTAAACAGAACTATATTTATCATTAAGTAGAACTAAAAAGGACTATATTTTTAAAAATATGATGAAACAAAAACTTTAAAAAATATTATCCCTGCTTTTCAAGCACTTGAGAACAACTTGGGATTTTATTTTTATATTTATTTATTTATTTACAACTTGGGATTTTATAAACAGAAAATATTTGGCCTGTTAAGGTACCTAATGTTCACTTTGAATTTTCATCTTGGTACCAAAGAATATTTATTTTAGAGGTTCTGAATCACTTTTAGAAAGCAATAGAGTTCTTCTGAAGAGTAATGTTTTCGGGGTAATTTTGCCAGCAGACAGATTTGTTATTGGTGACTTGATGTCCGTCTCTGACAACAGAGCGGACAAGGAGGGTGCAGATGGAAGCAGACGGAAAGCATGGGTAGGAGCAGAGACCGTGTGGCTTGAGGGAGGCACATATCACACAGTGAAAGAGCAGTGAAGGCAGTGGACCCACTGACCACTCAGGTCAGCCAGGGGCAGGCAGAGACTGTGGGCTGGGGGAGATGTGATACTACAGGCTAGCAGACGAGTCTCCAGGTGGGGGAGACTGGGGAAGCCAGGGAGACACAGGAGACAAAAACTGTAAGAAAAGAGTCATACATAGAGACTAAACCAGATGAGAGACAGAGAGCCAGAGGTCAATATACAGACACAGAGAGAACCATCAAGAGCAGTGACCCAGACCGAACTGACAGAGGGAAGGAGAAATAGAGGACAAGTGAAGCACAGACAGCCGTAGGAAGGCAGATCAATATTTAATATATAGTAAAAAGGATGAACATTTCTGTCTTAGGGACCACTACTCCCCAAATTACTTTTCCAACAATTAGGGACATAGCATTAAAAGCCATGAGATACTGCTATAGGGATAGTAAAAGTAATAACTCTTGCAAATTAACTCATAATGTGTAATTTTCAAGTAGAAATACAAATTCATATTATTTGATTATTTACCCCAAAGTATTCCAAAAATAATTTTATCTTTTATCTTTAAAGGGAAGAGTTATCTCAGTAAAAGGAGAGTTGCCACCTTTAGTGCCAAATTCTTCGAAGGATTTTTCACAAATTGGTTCAGAAAGCTGTAAAAAACATGGTGGCTATTTTTAATTTTTTTTTAAAGTGAGATTTCTGAAGTGAAACTAGTTATATTCACTGTGATTACTGGAAAACTGAAAGAATCAAAATCAGGGGAAAATATTGGATCTGATTAAGTATATAAAATCAAGGCAAATATTGGTGATCTACATAAATATATAGTTAAATAGATTATTTTAAATGATTCTTTAATCAGTTATTTCCCCAGAGTTCCTGATTCTAGCTAATTAGAATGAATGATTCACTGAAAACACAAGAATTTCTGGTGGTCAACTTTTAGAATACTCATCCCTTACATTAACTAATAATTGTAAGGTAGCATAGAACAATGAACAGGGAAACTGATGAGTAACAGCTACAAGGCCAATTCTACAGTAATGAACAAAAACTGCCTGAAAAGTGCTATTTAGTTAATGAAAGCATCACTTAAAGGATTAGAATATATAACCTTTGAATGGAAAGAGGAATGGTGTAGTTCTTGAGCAGTGCATGCAGTGAAAAAGTGGTACAGTATCCTATATGCTAATATGCCTTGAATTTAAGATCTGTTTACAAAGGCGAACTATAGATTTTCAATTACCTAATTAATTTGAGCTGTGTCTAAAAACATATTAGACAACTCAGCTTGTCTACACATTCTGAATGACACCACATCTAGAAGCAATTACTGTTGATTTCTCATTGCTATCTTTAGAAGCAAGTGATTATTCACTAACAAAGAAGAGATATAACTCCTTAGTGTCATTTCCTTAAGATATATTTTCAGCAATAAATCGAAGTAAATACTTAGCAAATATTCAGTAGTTCAGTCAGTGTAAATAGTTAATCTGCACTGGTTAAGCTAAGTAAAATTAGGGTTATGCTAGCAGGTTGTCTACAATTCAAATTCACCTAGAAATTACTAATTTTCTACTTTCTGTTCTGGTGGGGAAGTGGGGCTTGAGAGGTACATGTTATCAACAGCCCCCTTCTACATCTAAACCAAGATGAGGTCATCTAAATATTGTAAGTTTTCAAGTTTAATTCTTCATCCCTAAGACACGTGTGTTCTCTGTTTTCCTTTTTCTTTTTCTTCTTCTTCTTTTTAACACTTCTGCTGTTATCTTTCCAATTTTGAGGTGCCCAGATTTATACCAAGTTTTCTAGGTAAAGTGAAATATTAGAGAAAAGCCTGTCTCAAGCTGTGACAAAGACAAGGAAAAGTGAGATGGATACAAGTTCTGGCAGGAAATAAGTTGACAGGCACCACACCTCTAGACTACACAGATTTAGTGAATCTAGGTTCAGAGAGTTCCTTCATGGTAGATGGCAAAATGAAGCTATGAGGAGGCAGAGCATTCCATCCTGTGTGCCTGGTGCAAAGTGGTCACAGGTATGTCAACATATTGATCCCTTTACCCTTCAGGTCAGCCAGGGGTAGCTCTGTCCCTTCACCTCTGGACATAAACAACCTTGCCTGTGAACCCCAGGGCACCATATATATGTTATATTTTTCTATATGGGTAGCTCAAGGAAGAGTGGAATACCTTAATAACTTGCTTGTCACCTATGCTTTATGGTTACCATAAATCCTGCAGGACTCGTAAAATGGATCTGACCATAAGGCAAGGTTTTCAAGGCCCCAGAACAAGAGATTGCTGGGAGGGAATAAGGGTGCAGCTCTCAGAGCTCAGCAGGTAGCCTGGAGTTAAGGGAAGATCTCTAAAGTCAGATGGGCAAGTATTGTCTTTATTAGTGGGAGGTGGCAGGAGATCAGGACTAGAAAGAATGTCCCAGAAATGTAATCTTAGCGAGGCCCTTTGTGGCCACTCCTCTAAAAATGCAAATCCTCCCCTCCACATATTTCAGGTCTTCTCTTCCTGCTTTCTATTTCTCCTACCAGTTCCCACAATCGTAAACTTTCCTTATTTACCTTGTTCATTATTTGTCTCCCCTCCTAGAACATAAGCTCCATAAAGGACCATTATCTGTTGTAATTCATTGCTATGTCCCTGGCACCTGGCACAATGTCTAGTCCACGCTAAATTCTTGTTGAATGAATACATGCAGACTGGACACACACACCCAGAGAGGCATGTAAGGAGCACATCTGGAGGGGGTTGAAAGGATACGAGCCTTAGCAGTAGTACTTACCCAAAACTAGCCTTAGATAGAAAAATCTGGCAAAGAGCAGCCTGTTAGTCACGTGCCAGCCAAAGCAAGCTGTGTCCAGACTTTTAAGAAGTCAGAAGACAGCAGTGCTCTGTAACCTTCTCTGTTTTCAAACATTTATGTTTCGCTTTCCTTTCACCCTGGGGGAATGCCTCCTCATACACAGCCAAAAATTATATTAGCTATTTTTGAGGAGGAGCACGCCACACAAGATCATTTCTAATTTCATCCTTACTGCTACCCCATGCCTCTTTTAGCTTTATTGCATCTATACTTCTATGTCCCACTTTGCATTTTTCTTCCTACTATTAGTTTTCCCTTTGCTTTCTTCACTGTATTTTCTCTCTGTGTCTCTGGTTTCCGTGTAATATTTTGTAACCCTTATCAGTGTCACAGAGAACATAGGACAGTATGAAAAACGAAGTTATTTGTTGCTTAAAAATAGAAACAGGGAAATGGAAGGGGCAGTGTGTCTGCAAATGCTTTTTCATTCCCATACAATTAAAATAATAGTTTTAAAATAAATGATAGCCCTAAATTCTGAAATGATTAGTGAGAATATACAGTACCACATTAGGCTTTTACAATGCCTTCTTTCTGATGAAGTCAAAATGGCCTTCAGATAGTACAAAAACTGTTCTCATAACATTTCTATAAGGTAACTGAGGCAGATATTTGCTATTGCCATTTTATAACCAACATACAAACAACACAGAATGTGGGCTATACAATAAACATAGGTCCTACTAACCTATTATCTAATTCTTTGAATAACAATGTTTTTAACGGGCTGATTTTACTGGTAGGAAACACCATCAACAGAATGAAGTGGGGCAAATAGTCACCTGACAGGGATTCAAGGTCCCTCAAATACCCACCATTCACTATATGTTAAGATAATTAAAAAGTCAGATTTTAAGTATAGGGTACAACACTGCCAACTCCTAAGTGTGGAGTTGTCAAATATTACATCTGCTTTTAAAAGAAAAATAAAAATGACATGACTGCCCTGATAATAATTATCAATGATATTTTAAATATAATTTAAAAATTTTATTGTACCTGTTTTTAAAATATATATATTCATAGATAAATAACATTAATAAAATAAAGCTATTATGAGCAACAGATCTATTTTTTTAATAAAGGGAAACATATTTAGTAATGAAAGAAAAATACACTATTAAATGAGTATGTATTTTTATAGGCGATTTCACTGCTACGACCATGAGACTTTAGTCAAACAATAAAAGCAGATCATAACTTAAGAAAAACGTTATAAATTAGAAAGCTGGAAAAAAAGGCCTCACTAAATTGAACATAGAGTCTGGATATCCATCACTAACTTGTGCTCAGAGAATTATAGATGTTTCAAAGTTATTTCACACCATGCTTTGGTTATTTCCATTTGAACTTCCTGCCATCACCTCAATTAAATAGGTCACAGAACAGTTTCCTCCTCTCTCGCCCTTAACTGGTTTCCTCCTCCAGGCCCCCTAATATTTCTGGGAATGTTTTCATAATCCCAGTTACTTTTCACTCCAGCTTGTTTTTTCCCTTTGCCTTAGCCTCCATGTCGCCTTAGCCTCCATGTCCAATCTACCGGCCGTCAGGGAGTGCAAATTCTTCCTGAGTCCTATTTCTCTTCACTCCCCTTTCCTCTCCATTCCCACTGCCACCAGTCCAGTTCACCCTATCCACCCCATATACTTGCTTCATCATCACAGCCTGCTGAGTCTGCTGCCTCCAGCTCCTTGCTCCTCTCTTTTATCCATTTATTAAATTAATTTTCAAAATCCCATTTGATGCCATACCCCTTATTCAACATTTTTAAAGAACTCTTTGTGAGAGATCACTGATTTTGATTGAAAAACTGTTGAGTTTTTATATGGAAAATGCTGGCGGTGCTGCCCCGAACTCTTCTCATTTGATGCAACCTAATGACGCCAGGTTCAAAGGGAGGAACCTACCACTAGCAAAGGTCCAGGTAACAGTTCTTTTTTTCTTTAAATTTTTTTGGAAAAAAAGATAGTCATGAGAAGCTACTATTCACGGCTACGTCCCCAACTTCCAGAGTAGTACCTGGGACATAATATAAGTGATCAATATATATATGAGAAACAAGTGGGTATATGCTGGGGAGTGTATGTGAAATCTCCTTCCTATTTAAGCCAAATTTGTTGGAATAAAAACCCACAGGGAATAGAAGGTTGCAGGGAGTAGCAAATTCTGTCCTAAGAAAAACTGGTCAGTGAAGAGCTGCAGAGTGAGAAGACTTAGTGATCAACTGATACAGTGATCAAATGTGATAAAGAAGAAACTTAATATCTTGTCTCTGATACAATGTACAGCAAAGTCTAATGAGGCAGTCAGAGAACTAGGCTAGGAATGAATTGTCTTCAATGAACTTTTTAGTGCCTTTTTAGAAAGTTGCTCTTAAATCCTCAGGTATCAGGGCAAAGATGAGCCTTACAAGACTTTAGCCTCAAAAAAGTTAAGATCGTTTCTACTTAGGCTTCAGCAACTACAAGAGTTCACATTTAAACCTGCTGTATTACTTATTTACTGCCATGGAATAAATAACCCCCAAGTCGGGCAGCTTAAAACAATACACACTTAGCACTCGCACATCCTCTGGGTTAGGAATCTGAGTGTGGCTTAACTAAGTGACTGGCTTAGGGTCTCACCATCATCAAGGTGTTGGCTGGGTTGCAGTTATCTCAAGGCTGATCTGGGAGAATATCCTCTTCCAAGGTCACGCACGGGGCTGTGGACAGGCCTCAGGTACTCACTGACTCTTGATCAGAGACACCAGTTCCTTGCCATGTGGGCCTTTGCACAGAACACCTCACCCAGCACAGAGCTAACTTCCATCAGAGAGAGCAAGTGAGAGGATGAGAAAGAGCCTGAGGTCTGCCAACATTCACTGGTCTTACCATATCCCCATTATCCTTAAGCAGCGGGCTTCATAAAGTGGTGAAGTAACTTTCTGAAGACTCAGTTATGGTGTCTGCTTAGGTGACAACACCCTGTGGGGCTGAGGTAATGTACTCCAGGGTGTTGTATGTACCCTAAATCAGCATTTAATACATGTGGTATTTCTCCCAGGTCTGGGAATGAAGGGATGGAAATGGGACTGGCTTCTCTTCTTAGTACTCTCAGTGACCTACTAACAAAACTGTTGCCTCCCATTCCTACGATTTTAGGCTCTGTTGATCTAAAGGTCTTAGTTCCATAGGGAGGAAGGCTTCTATTAAGTGACACAACAATGATTCCATTGAGCTCAAAACTGAGACTGTCATCTTGCCACTTTGGGCTCCTTATACCACTGAATTAACAAGGAATGGAATAGTGTTACTATATTGGCTGGTGTGATTGATCCTGATAACTAAGGGATAATTGAGTTGCTACTACACAATGGGGATAAAGAGGAGTGTGTCTGCAATGCAGGAAATCATCGAGGACACCTGTTAGTACTTCCTGTGATTAATGTCAATAGAAAACTACAACCTACTCTAACTCAGGAAGGATGGCTAATGGCCCAACTGCCTCAGGAATGAAGGTATGGGTCAGCCTACCAGGCAAGAACTATGACCAGTTGAGGTGCTTGTTAAGAACAAAGGGAATATAGAATGAAGGTAGTTACAAATACCAGCTACAACTACATGGCCAGTTACAAAAATGAGCAATGTAATAGCTATAGGTATTTCTTCCTTATTTTGATTTGAATATATATATTATTTTTGTTTTCCTCTCCTCTCTTATTTCCTTATCATCTCATGTAATATGTATCAACAAGTAATTAGCTTTATCTCTCAGTATTTAAATTACAGCATACAAAAGGTGAGAGGAATGGACATAAGCCAAGAACAATAAAGGGGCTTTGTATCCGTTTTTTCTTTTTACAGATTTTCTTTATTTATTCATGAGAGACAGAGGGAGAGAGGCAGGCAGAGGCAGAGGGAGAAGCAGGCTCCCCACGGAGCAGGGAGCCCGATGTGGGGCTCGATCCCAGGACCCCGGGATGACCCCAGCTGAAGGCATCCGCTTAACCGACTGAGCCACCCAGGCGCCTGCTTTGTATCCTTTTCCGAGGAAAGGGTTAGTGTGTTTTCATTTGTACATGGGATACTTGTATCACATGAAGTAGAAGCCTGACTTCATTAATGTCTTTATTTGTAGACTGAGTTTGGTTTAAGGCAATGTATGTAACTGCCAAGTTGAGAAGGGGTGAACTGTGTAGGCTCTGTAATGTGTCAGTTGGCCTAGGTTGAACTATATTTCCCAGAATTCTTTTTCAAGCCATGTTTCTGATTAAGATTATACATAAAGGAAATTTCTGTGGGACATGTGGAGGGCTAAAGTAAAGCAGTAGCTATTTCTAGCTCATGCACGCTGTTGTTTATCTGCTAGCTCACCTTGTGGCATGAGGCAGTGGCCAGGAATGCACCTGTTCCACCATCCTCTGAATTCCCCCTCAGCATCTCTGACTCCTGGGCCAGGTATGTATGTAGTTAACTCCATGACAAAGGACACTGGCTTCTATAGGACATCCACACCACCAAGGACAGAAGCAAAAAGAACTGACATGAGTTTAAGTCCATCCTCACGGGCTCCAGTCCATGTTCATGTGGTCTAATTCATTCATCCATCTCCCCCTAACAAACGTCTGCTCGGTAGTTCCAAGCTCCAGCATTCTTACAAAGCCTGCTTCACTAGCTCTGGTCAAATCCCAGGTCAAATCCTTTTAACAAATCCTTTACTATATATAGTCAATCCTCTTACTTAGAGATTCCATATTTGTGAATTCGCCTACTTACTAAAATTTATTTGTAACCCCCAAAATCAATACTCAGGGTGCTTTTTGTGGTCATTTACAGATACGCACATGTGCAGAGTGGTGAAAAACTGGAGTTGCCTAACATGCATTCCCAACTAAGGTCAAATAAGGCCATGCTTTACCTTCTTGTTTCTGTTCTCACACTGTAAACAAGTGTCCTTTTCACAGACTATTTAGTGCCATGCTCTTCACATTTTTGTTTTGTTTTGTTTTTTGCGATATCACTGTTTGAAATGGCCCCCAAGTGTAGTGCTGAAGCGTCGTCTAGTGTACGTAAGCACTAAGCACTAGTGTTCCTAAGAAGACTGTGATGTGTCTTACGGAGAAAATAAATGTGTTACACAAGCTTCATTCAGGCATGAATTACAGTGCCGTTGGCTGTGAGTTCAATGTTAGTGAATCAACAATGTATATTAAATAAGGTGTCTTTAAATAGAGACGTTCAGTTCATAAAGCAAGACTATATATTGGTTGATTGATGAAAACATTGTGACCAGATGCTTGTAGGAACCTAACCCTGTATATCCCCAGGAGTAATGATTCAATACTCACTAATTCAGCATTCTCAGTGACTTTATAGAACATAACCACTGCTAATAAAGATAATTATACAATATATATATATTATATATGTATATGTAATGCATTATATATACCATAATATATAACACACGTAATATACATAGAAACATACACACATATACATATGTGTGTATATATATTTATTTATATATTTAAGTATATTTATATATATTTATATAGTAGCATATATGTTTCCTAACCAACAGACCTGAAAAGTTTAGCTAAAATCATAGTGAAGCTGAGTTGAAGTTCAGGTATTAGTGATAAAGAAATATAGTTATAATAATTGTTCTTTACCTAGTATTCGAACTGTTCTCCAAATTATTTCCTTCAAATACGTAGACATGTCTGCAACTCCAAATGCTTAGTGATCAACTATCTCCTATGATTTTTCTATGGAGTAGTTCATGTTCAAAACTTCCGCTCATTCTCTGACAGCTCTAGGCAAAGCAAGCCCATTTCTGTTCTGCAGCCATAAGCAGATACTGCTACTCATTTTGTGCTTACCATCCGAACTGGTTGGGGATTGTGAAAGCCAAAACCAGAAAGCAAACAAAAATGGCACTCTTCTTCTCTAGAGATCAGAGACTGAAGTACAGTCTATAGGATGGAAAGCCCTTCCATCCTTCAACTGGCTTCCTAAGCCCACCTGCTTCCTGAGGTACTTCCCATCCACCTCTTTCAAGAGCAGGGCCATCTTGCCTTTGTTTCCCGTGAACATTTTCAGATCCATTCCAGCCCTTATTCCTTACATTGCTCTGTTTCTTTTGCCTAAATGTCATCCTGCTCATCTTTCTGTAATCCACATTCTACCGAACGCATAAGGTCCAGCCAAAATCTTCTGTGTGAAAAATTTTTCTAAAGACTCTAGGCCACTCCCTCTCTGAACTCATAGCCTTGACTGCCTGTTGTATCCTTGAGTTGATATTCAATGAGAGACAAATTTTCCGAGATCCTGCTCAGCTACCCAGTCCTTGTCTTAATCAACTTTTTATTTATGTACATCTTGTCTCCCGAAGCTTTAGCAGCAACTGTCTATATTACTCTCAAATTGCTTCACCTATTCATCTTCACTGAATGTGTTAGTTACTATTTTCAGTCACTCAACAAATTTCTGGTAGTGGATCAGACCCATGCCGTATGTTACCAATAATTCATTCAAAGATTCAAGGCAGAACAACATGCTTAATTCACAAAATAGAATTCCACATTTCATTACCATATTTTTTCACCCTAGAAAAACCCATACATCTCTCATCAAACACATACCTGCTGAGACTCGAGGACAATCGGGCAGCATGGACTCCACTGACGTGTCTAATGGTTCTGAGCTAGAGACCCAATTACAACAATTCTGCAATGCAATAGAAACAATTTTCTGTTGAACTATTTTTAAACCAAGACAAACTTTTTAGGCAGCAGAGATTAATTTATCCTATATAGTCAACCACTAGAAGTATATCCAATTTATTTTTCTTGCACTGTAAAAAATGTTCTTATATAAACAGTTAGTATTATTCATGACCACTGTGGCTGTGGAAAAAAGTTTATCTTCGACAATTCAGCAAATTATCTGTGCTGATATTAAGAAGCCATGTAACCTTCCGTGAACCATGATGTAATATGTTTATAAGAAAAGGCTAAGATTATAATTAAGGGAAACTGAAAAGGACATCCATTTTTAACCTTAAGATGGAAATAAATACTAATTTGATCATGTGAAAGAATAGTTTTATTTTTAAAATATAGTTTTTTTTCTCTGTAATACTAGAAGAAATATATTTTTCAGTTAACTCCTTAAATATACTTTCTTTTAGTTTTTACTTCAACCTTGTTCAGTGAAGGCTGTATCAAGAAGTTCAAAAGAAACACAACCTAGTGAATTGTAGCTGTGTGTGTGAGGACACAAAGCCTTCAATATTAAAATCAATCCTGAGGATAATGATGACTTACCACTCAGACATATGAAATAAAAATAATGTATATTCTTTCCATACATTTTAATTCTATATTTAAAGGTTGGCTTTAAAAATGTGATTAACCTCATACGGCTTTTTAAAAATTTCTAACACACACACACACACACACACATACACACACACACTGAATTTCTAGACAGATTTTATTTTAAAAGAAATCATCCTATCAATCATGTTGGAAAAATCGCTGATTGCTATTCTGGTAAACAAGTATGTATTGTGTATTTTTAGATGCTTGCTGCCCTGGTTGTGCACCATGGAATCCGTCCTCACTGTGGAAAGATCCTTGACTGGTAGATCAAGTGTCTTATTGTATTTCCTTAATTCATTCTGTCTGGAAGAAGATGTCAGCTGTGTTGCAGTGAGGAGAGAATTTCAAAGGCCCCAGTCCCCACCAATAAAGGCTGAGGAATGGCTTTTGAATAGATTTGTCAAGGCAACCCTACTGTTCTGGGACCAGGGAGAGCAGGAATAACATAAAGGAAGGGTTGCTGTATGAGATTAGAAAGTGAAGTTCACAAAGCATGGCAGATTTTTGTAAGAAACAGTAGATCAATGAAACTATTGAACTGTGTGGAAAAAAAAAAAAAACCATGAAAACAAACACAACATCTAGTAGTGTTCTTAAATGCTTTCTTTCTTTTTACATTTAAAATGGATAAAATATTAGTATTTTTATGTATTACAAAAGCTTGATGGTTTAAAGTGAGTATGTATTCTATAACTTGCACTCCTAATCTTAATTAGCAGCTGAATGCAAAATTATACACTGTGAGAGTGCAGAAATGATAAAAGAAATAGGGTTTTAGAAAGCTATTTCATACATTTGAAATAAGTAAAATTAATATTACTATTGATAGAATACCACATCACAGAGTTCTAGATAATGCAGAAGATTAGCACACAATTAGCCAGTTTTTATATACAATGTGACACTTGCTTGTAAGAAATAAGTATTCTCCAAAGCAGTGTCAAGATATGTAAATGGATGATTTGTTTTATCATTCATCACAGCCCCTAATAAATTCAAAAATCATGACTTCTATAGGTACTAAAAATAGGCTCCCAATGATACAGGGAGATAGCTTCAATGAAGAATGACTTTCTCTTTTTCTCTCTTTCTCTCAAACAATTCAGTCTTTTCAAAGACAGCAATTAGCACTACCAACAGACAGGCAGCGATTAGGTATATATTTTAATTATTATTCATCCTAGTAGTACCTCCAAATCTGATGAGAGTCAGCTATTACCCAGGTGATATGTCAGTCTTGATACTGCTCACCTACACTTCACATATGTAAAACTATGTCTTATAGGATATTTCTAGTATTAATAAAAATGATGGTACACTACAATATGTTGGCGATTAATCATTTTCTAACTCGTTATTACTGACTTTAAAAAGCTGAATAAAATGGGGCGCCTGGGTGGCTCAGTTGGTTAAGCGACTGCCTTCGGCTCAGGTCATGATCCTGGAGTCCCGGGATCGAGTCCCGCATTGGGCTCCCTGCTCGGCAGGGAGTCTGCTTCTCCCTCTGACCCTCCTCCCTCTCATGCTCTCTGTCTCTCATTCTCTCTCCCTCAAATAAATAAAATCTTTAAAAAAAAAAGCTGAATAAAATGGATTTTACCCAGGTCACCTTTAACTCAAACATTTAAAGCAAAAGATAGGTTAGCATTTATGATTCTGAAATTTTCACTTTTTATCTAGGCAGATGTTTAGGCTTTGATTTCTCATAAAAATAGGATCAAAATAAACATCCTATAAAGTGAATATGTCCAAAAGTTCTCTGGAATGACAGAGTACCTGTGCAGGATTGTAAAGGCTTGGTATCATAAGTCTGATGAGTGTCATGTACATGTGTGTACATGTATATGTAACATTTTTATCCCACTGGGAAAAATATGTAGAGAAAAGGGCAGAACAAGATAAAAATGTTTGCCATGTGACAGAGTATAACAAAATAACATAAATGTGCTGAGAAATACATGTAAAGAAAGAAATATGAGAAAGACTTACAGCCCATACACATGAATTCAATCTGTCTGAAATTCCATCATATCAAATCCAACTTCCTATTCTGAGATGCATTTCTATAGTTTAAAGACCAAATCTCTTTTACTGTTTTTCTAATGTTTATTCTATCCCTCTTCTCAGTGGCTCAATTTGCCCCCACCCCAGTTCTTCAGTTGAGATGAACACTAGCATAGTGTCCAGGATGGCAACAGAGGCAGCGGACTAGGAAAGCCCGACTTAAATTCAGAAGACGCTGGAGTGTGTTCCCAGCCCCTGGAGATCTTATTCTTGGGTGCCCTGAGCAGACAGCAAGGCCTGCTGTACTACAGATATCAAGAGAGCATGTTTGAGCCTCAGATGGAGCCCTGCCTCATCCCAACCAGCAAGCAGAGAGAAAGATGCCCTTGGCCAGAGCCAGGAATTTGGGGAAAAAATGTGCAATATTGAGAGTGTTTCTTAGAGTTAAGTGTTCTCAATTTAAAGGTCTTTTAGAACTCCGAAATTAGGAATTTACAGGTTTTTGGTTTTTTTTGTGTGTGTGGTTATAAATTGTCTTCTTTGTGAAATCCAAAATGTTGGGAACTATTAACATAGACTAGAAGTGCCTGTAGGCCATAGTGCTGAGTGGCCCTCTTTGACCCTTGAACCAAGGGCTGACAATACTTCAGTGTAGATATGAAATGAATTAAAAAGATTAGAACTTAGTATGCTATGTTTAAAGAGAAAAAATACATAGTAGGTATCCTATACAAGGTATTTTGAGAAATATTTGCTGTCCTGATTGAATTTAGGTTCTTACTCATTTTAATTTCATTTGTCTGAGATCCACCAATGCCTTAGAGGTAGAGCTTCAAAATGGAAGGCATTGTGTCCTCAGACAAGGACAACTAGGATTCACTGGGTTGTGTTTCCGGGACTGCCATTCCCAGCTGATGATGCTGGGTAAGGGTTCATGACAGTTACGTAGAACCATACATCTGGCTTGGCTGGAGACTTTCAGAGCCCAGGGATATATATGTCAGGAAATAACATTTACCCACTCTGCTTTAAAAAAAACGAAAGCAAAAACAAAAAAAAAACCCTATGTATTTAAGGTGTACAACATGATGATTTGATACACATATGCATTGTGAAATGATTACTGTTGTTGATTAATTATTTTCTCGCATAGTTACCGTTTGTGTGTGTGTGTGTGTGTGTGTGCGTGTGCGTGTTGTGATAGAACCTGAAATCTATTCTCTTGGCCAATTTCTAGTATTCAGTACAGTGCTGACTATAGTCATCATGCCATACATTTAGACTTATGCATCCTTCATAAATGCAACTTTGTACCCTTTCACCAACATCTCTCTATCTACCCCACCGGTAACCACTGTTCTATTCTCTATGTATTCAAACTTTTTAGGTTCCATGTGTAAGTGTGATCATGTAGTAGTTTTCCTTCTGCGTCCAGTTTTTTATTTCACCTAGCATAATGTCCTGCATGTCCACCCTTACCCACTTTCTAGTCCTGGAGCTGGAGGAAGACGCATCTTTTAGGGTCTGCCTTAGGCTACTTTTTAACCTCTCCTCAAGAGTCATGGTTAAGTTTGTATCCTTGGTCTTTTGCTTGGAAGTAGTTTTCACTCAGCATAATTGCCAAAAGTAGCCCTCTCTGACCTTCTTTCTTTTCTTTTTTTTAAAGATTTTATTTATTTCACAGAGAGAGACACAGCGAGAGAGCGAACACAAGCAGGGGAGGGTGGGAGAGGGAGAAGCAGGCTTCCCGCCTAGCAGGAAGCCCAATGCGGGGCTCGGTCCCAGGACCCTGGGACCATGACCTGAGCCGAAGGTAGACGCCCAACGACTGAGCCACCCAGGCGCCCCTGACCTTCATTCTTTAAAAAAAATTGTTATTTTAAAATTATGTAAGTAATGTAAGAATATAGTACTTAACCTTCTTTCTGTATGCTAATTGCTGAAATTTAAAAAAAGTAAATCAGCTTTTTATAGTAGATGAATAGTTAATGTTGATACCTTTATCACATTAACTTAAATATGCTTATAAAACAAAAAGCAGTTTTACTAATTTGCCGTATAATAAGAATGACTGGGCAATTTGTACCTTGTCCTACTCCCAAATTTAAAGTGGTGTTTGGTCAAATAATGGGGCTAATCATTAAGAGGCCCAGACTACTATCTTTATGGACAACATTACAGTTTAGCTAAGTTGTTTTTCTTGACATAGTTGCAAAATATCTCAGAAATATGAGCTGATTCCAACTAAAGCCGGAGTAGGTGGTGGTAGGAAGTGGGATGGACACAAAAGTTACCCTTTCACACTCTTCTCCCAACACTCATGCTCAAGACAACAGTCCTTTCTATTTACTAAACCCAGGACTGTTTGTTCTTCATTATTTCAAGGGGTCTTGCAGAATGGACAGAGACTAAAAATGGAGAAAGAAAAGGGGATGGAGTTTTATCCTAAGTGCTAGGAAACAAACACTAGATTCTTATCTTGCCAAACCATAAAATTCTCTATGAGGGGGTCACATATTTAGGTGAGGTCCGACAAGGATATCTGGCATAGGCTCCCACAGTCTCCCTTTCTGTTCTTGTTTTAGAGAGGCTCTCTGGGCAGGGATAATTTCAAAGCTCCATCAACAATGACCTAATAATTTTTATCTCTGGGATATTATAGTGTTTTCTTTAACAATGCATTTTATTTTTTTATGCAGTTCCATTTGCTTTTCTTTCTTTTTTTTTTTAAGATTGTATTTATTTGCGAGGCAGAGAATGAGAGACAGAGAGCATGAGAGGGAGGAGGGTCAGAGGGAGAAGCAGACTCCCTGCTGAGCAGGGAGCCCGATGCGGGACTTGATCCAGGGACTCCAGGATCATGACCTGAGCCGAAGGCAGTCGCTTAACCAACTGAGCCACCCAGGCGCCCTCCATTTGCTTTTCAAGGGATTTTCTTCTTGGTTGTCACCTTTGATTCTCATAATAGTTCATGAAGTAGATGGAATAGGAATTATGATCTCTAACTCACAATTATGAAACAGGCCCAGAATGATGGAGTGGCTTTCCCAAGACAATAAGCCTTAGTGTAGAGTACCTGGTATGTGTTAGATCTCAGTTTTCATTTACCTAGTGAGTGACTAACCCAGAATCATTATCAAAACCCAGTTCTTCCAACTCCTTGCTCTGAATTACTACCTTTGGGTAAGATATTTTGAATATGCAAATCATCCATAAAACAAAAGAATACAATCCATATATTTTATGTTACTTGGGGGCAAGAAGGTAATAACAATGAGAGCTACAATTTATCGAACTTCTTTAAAATGCCCACGTCCATGCTGTTTCTTTACATATGTTATTTCCCAACCATATTTGCAAGGTACGTATTAGAGTTCATAGATGAAAAAACTGAATCTCAAAGAGATTAAACAATGTACCCAAGATTACACAGTCAGGTAAGTGATTGAGTTGGGGGTCTCAATTTTGGTATGTCATAATAAAAAACTCTTCATGCTGTTTCATGCCTCAGGCATAACTGAGGGAATAAAAGAACTATTCAAGAAGTAGGTCGTTTATAAAATTATATAATATTAAAAAGATTTATAAAAGCTATGCTTGCAAAGAAATTAATGAGAGCTTTGATTAAGATGAATTCAATATTGCCTATTTCAGTCAGACGAAAAAATGCAGATTAATATATTACAATTTTTGAAGGCGGCATCTAATCCAGTCTTAGTTACAAAGGGTTAAAGAAGCAAATCTACTACAGAGAGCAAACTGATGGTTACCAAAGGGAGGTGGGTGGGGGAATGGGGAAAACAGGTGATGGGGATTAAGGAGTGCACTTGTCATGATGAGCATTGGGTGATGTATGGAAGTGTTGAATCACTCTATTGTACACCTGAAACTAATATAATCTGTACATTAATTAACTGGAATTTGAATAAAAACTTTTAAAAAGAAGTAAATCTAAATAAATTTTGTTATATTTGTCACCTGGAATGAGACATGAAGAATTACCAATTCAAAGATGATGAACAGGGATATTTCTAGTTTGGGACAAATACTAAATTCCATATTGGTTATATGTGGGGAAAAAGGTGCATTTACATAATGCTGGGTGCTGTATACGTATTCTCGTGACGTATTACGTGTTTCTCTTGAAAAAAAAAAATAGGCCCATGGAAAAGACAATTAAGGATGTAGAAAACCTGTGAAAGAAGAAATATGAAAAGCGATGTGGTCAGAAAACATCTTAGGACAGATTAAAAGCCTACCTTTATATATTTATAACATTATGAAGAATGGAGTAAATATATTTTAGACTTTTACATGATGCAAGTACTTTTTCTAATGGATAATAACAACAACAGTGAAAACAGACTGGTAATATTATGATTATTCCATTATGGGATTATGCAGCTTAGTCCTTCTATTTATTCGAAACTCTTTCCAAACGTTAACTCTCTGGTCCTTTCAGGGCACCGTAAGGGCTGGTTAGAAGTTACCCATCATACGTATGGTGAGAGGCAGCTGGATAAATATCTGGGTATTCTATCAAGAAAAAGTGGGAGAAAAATCAGGAAGGTCAACTAGTTCTCATTTATAGAAATATATGGTTTGACCAAACCATTGATATAGCATGGTATGGATGATGCCAATTGCTTATAATATTAGAAAGGGAAATATAAATAAAAAATAAGTTTCAGCTGTACATCTATAACCAAAGTAAAAGAAATAATGGGTTGAAAGTTTAAAAAAAAATGGGAGCATGTTCAATGAGTCATGATAGTTTTCAGGCTCACTAGCCCTTAGGAATGGTGAAAAGAAGCTTTCTTAGCCTGAGGCTGGGCCGTAACCAGCCCTTGGGTTTCTCAAGCCCCAGGTTCGGTCTGGCAAAACACTATTTCAGCTTTTTACTTCTCCCCCTACTGGCAGTAGTGAGCCAATCCATTTAAAAGTGGCACGCACTGACCAGCTTTCAAGAAAAGGATAGACCCAATGGTACTTTAAGTTTCTTTCTTGTCACTGAGCAGCACCAATGCTAAATAGCAGGTGGAAAAATTAAAAAGCAGGGAATAATAATCTCCTAACAGATCATGACCTTCTTCAGCCAAAGCTCCTACTGTATACTGCATGCATACATAACATTCTACAGAATGCCCAAAAAAGGGAGAAGGGCTTTCAAAAACATATTTGTTCTTCAGAAGGGTTTTCTATTATTATTTCAACCATGTCTACTTTGTTTTCCTCTCTCTAAATGTTCTGGCTCTAGAAAGGAAGTTTGGGGGCGGGAGGTGATACAAGTTGGTGGGGGCTCAAGACATAAAGGCTCACACTCATTCATCTCGGCGTTGAAAAAAATCTAGTCTCACCTCTCTCATCCATTCTCGAATCGTTTTGCCTGCTTCTTGATGCCACACATTGTGAACAGAGTCTGTCAACGCCACAGCAGTTACCTTACTTTTTACATCTGCTTCTCGTTGAATCATCTGTTTAAAAAAAAGAAAATAAAATATTGGCTATAATTTTTTTCCCTACTGGGTGCAGCCTGCTTAGTCATAGATAATAATATACTAAAACCGAAAAAGCAACATGCATCTCTTGTTCCAAGTTACTCTTTTCTACACCGAACGCATGCCCTGTTCCTGTCCAGAGATGTGAAAAGACCTAATATTTTCTTTTAAAAAGATAATACCACTTAAGTCTCAGAACTACGCAGCTCTATTATTTTCCATGTGGTTTGACAATTCAAGGATTAAAGGGATCACAGGGGAAAAAAGGAGGAATCCCTGAGGGTTTCTTTTACAACTTTTTTCCACCCCTTCCTATTTCAGTGCTTCAGGGAAGTTAGTACCCGGGGCTCACTGTTAGCTACTTAGGACCAACTTCTACTTCTTTTCAGTAGTTGGCATGTCAGTAATGAAAGATAACTTGCTTTGACTTCTCCGATTTAACTAGCCTGCTCTTCAACACGGCCTTGTAATTCCTTGGTGTTTTAAATGCCCACAAAGATCTTTCTCTTCAAAGTCTATCAATATCATTTTGCTTTCTAATATATTTCTTTATGTCGGCAAGCTACAGTATTATATTCTAACTTCTTTCTTTAGAATGCTGTTTCTATAAAATTCAATGGTTCTAAAATGTAAAAGAGAGACACGTGGCTTGAAGAAACTGAAGAATTTATCAGTGGTCTGCAAGATCAAGAAAGTGAAAAATTATAGTTCCACATCAAAAGAATCATAAAAGGTTTTAATCTGCTAAATGAGGGACTCTAATTTGACACAAGTAGACGAAAGCTTAATACAAAATTACACTTAAAATACAGTATGTAGTAGCCTTAAATTTCATAGCCATGCCTTTTGCCTCAAATGTCTTTTCTCCCTCTAGAAAAGAGCAATTTCTCTATCATTTGCTATTAATTTCTCTAAATTGTCTATCAAAAGTATATTCCTGCGTTTGAAAAAAGTGAGAATTCTGAGTGGTGATGATAGCTCATACAGTGAACACTGAAAGCCAGGCTTCTGATACCAAATGATGCCTGTTGGCATTCTGAATGAAAAATGTCTCTCTCTCTTGTAAATTTCTTCAAGCCCTGCATATGCACATCCCCTCTCACTGAACACCACCTAATGGGAATCTAATTCACTGTTAATGCTGCTTCAGCAGAATTTCCACACCTTAAATATTTGGGCCTTTTGTTTTTTGCTTATAAAATGTGGAAATCTTAAAATCAATGTTGCTTATCAGCATCATAATATTACTGCAAAAATTCACCTTGCAATATCAATAATATTTTTAAAAGCACAAAATAATACTCTAATTCAATACTTCACATTCATTATTAAGTAGTTTGCTACCTTCTCCTAGATTTTATTTTAAAAATAGATTGCCATCCATAAAAAAGGATGAGACTGTGCCATTTGAGATGACACGGATGGACCTGGAAGGTATTATGCTAAGTGAAATAAGTAAATAAGTCAGACTGAGAAAGCCAAATACCAAATGATTCCACTCATAAATGGAATCTAAAAAAATGAATAAACAAACAAAAAGCAGAATCAGAACAATAAATACAGAGAACAAAATGAAGGGAGGGGGTGGGGGGTTGGGCAAAATGGACGAAGGGGAGAGAGATACAGGCCTCCAGTTATGGACTGAGTAAGTCACGGGAATAAAAAGCATAGCATAAGGAACACAGTCAATGGTATTGTAATAGTGATGTAATGGGACAGATGGTAGCTATCCTTGTGGCGAGCACAGCATAATGTATAAACTTGTCAAATCACTAAGTTGTACACCTGAAACTAACGTGACATTGTGTATCAACACTACTCAAATTAAAAAAGATAATAAAAAACTAAAGCTACCTTAAAGAATAGATTGTCATGGATCACGTTGGCACTAGAATATAAAAATTTAAACCAACATTTGATAATAAAACTCAAAATTCCGCAACAGTGAGTACACCTGGCTCATGAAGAACGTACATGTCCTTACTCTCATTTTCTAAATAGTAACACTTTTAGAGATCTAGAGCAATTGTTGCTGAAGTTACAAAATAAGAGCATGCTCTTCTGGTATTCTAAGAATATGTCTGCATTTTTAAATATTTGCCTGGCATTTTGTTGTGGTTGTTAACATACACTGACTTATGTAAGCTGGTTGTATCTGAAGACACAGAATATTGAGAGCCATTTGTGAAATGGTATCAAATTAAGACTTGAATAGGCTGAGGATTTAGTGCAAAAGCAGAAAATCTGGGAATTGAAATTTTACAAACTTGGAAAAATATACAGTTGTTAGATGGACTACAAGAGAAAAAATCCTTTGGTCTGTTTTTCCATCTGGCTGACATTTCAGACAGTGGATGTGATGCGGTGCAACTTTTCTTCACATCACATCAAATCATGTTATAATCCAGCATGACATTCCTTACACTGTTCTAGTCCTTTACAGTTTAAAAATCACTTTCATATTATATTATTAGAGGTGGAGAACGGTCAAATTCTAGAGGATTTCAATGAAGAGCTGTCTACAAATGAACCCTGTACAAAGAATTTCAAATATTTGGGGCACCTGGGTAGTGCAGTCCATTAAGCATCCAACTTTTGGTTTCAGCTCAGGTCGTGATCTCAGGGTCCTGGGATCGAGCCCTATGTCCAGCTCCACACTCAGCGCGGAGTCTGCTTGAGATTCTCTCTCCCACTCTTTCTGCCCCTTCTGCTCTCATGCTCTCTCTCTCTAAATTAAATAAATCTTAAAAAAAAAAAAAGGAATTTGGGGCGCCTGGGTGGCTCAGTTGGTTAAGCGACTGCCTTCGGCTCAGGTCATGATCCTGGAGTCCCGGGATCGAGTCCCGCATCGGGCTCCCTGCTCAGCAGAGAGTCTGCTTCTTCCTCTGACCCTCCCCCCTCTCATGTGCTCTCTCTCTCCTCTCATCCTCTCTCTCAAATAAATAAATAAAATCTTTAAAAAAAAAAAGGAATTTCAAATATTTGACTGTTTAGGGTTGGTAGAATTGTAAATTAGTAAAAATCTTAACATTTTGTTTTTTCAGACTATTTACCTCTATTCTAGCCTTGCTGAAACCTACTTGCAGTTTCCATTTCTGCCCAAAGCCTCTGCTTCTTGTATTTGTTAGCTTGGATCAGAGCCCTTCCCTCTCTTACTGCCTCCCCTGGGAATGAGCACTGATTAAGAATGCTGGGGAAAAGGGGCGCCTGGGTGGCTCAGTCAGTTAAGCATTTGCTTTCGGCTCAGGTCGTGATGGTAGAGTCCTGGGATTGAGCCCTGCATTGGGCTCCCTGCTCAGTGGGGAGTCCGCTTCTCCCTCTCCCTTTGCCCCTCCCCCTGCTTCTGTACACTCTCTCTCTCAAATAAATAAATAAAATCTTAAAAAAAAAAAGAAAAGAATGCTGGGGAATGGCAGTCAGGGGGTAGACTGAACGCAGGAACCAAGATTGTTTAAGATCAGACCCTAGATGGAATATAGAATGGGTGGAGGTGCAGCTGGGCAGGAAAACTTCTATATAGTCTTCTATAATAGTCTAACAGAAGACTATAATAATCTGGAAATCACAGAAATCTGGAAGGGAGGAGGCCATATCACTAGTCTACTAAAGTCAATCTAAGTCAATCTACTAAAGTCTAATATCACTGAAGTCTACTAAGTCTACTATATGTCAATCTAAGGTGAAGATGTGGTTTTTATTAGGATCCATGGATGTGAACCCCTTTGAAATTCCTTGCAAAATTCTGTCTGTAGATGATAGGATTATTTTTCTGGAAGAGAACCCTTAGCTTTCATTAGATTTTTAAAGGGATTTTAGTCACTAAAAATAGTAAGACCCTGGGATTTCAATGTCTCCATGTATTCTTGAATCAACTATGGAGTCCCTGCCAAGTAAACTCTTCAAACAAATAAGATCAGTTTTACACCTATACCAATCTTTCAAAAATAAAGGATGACCTTCCATTTTTTGTTTTAATGTCTTCAGTATGCTATCAGTAGTTGAATAAAAGTGACAAAAAAATTGGTATCTCAGACATCAACATCTCAGTTTCATGGCTTGATTATTCCAGACATCAACATCTGAAATTTAGTTTATCAGATAAGTTATATCTGATAAAATTATAATGAAAATTTTTTGTTTTCATTTGTGTGTATAATATTTATATCTGAGTAGCTCTTCACAAATTTCAAAATGAATGCATAATCATTCTTATTTTATCCTGAAATAATATTAAAACGTATGCAAAACTTGTATTATTTTTTCCATCCGTGGAGGAGGAAACTGGTTGAAGCCGAGAAACTGGTTAAGGGCCACACAGATAGAAAATGACACAACTCTGAGTTGTTCATGATTTTAAGTCCTGTTTTCTTTCATGTGTGTCACATGGGGTCTATTTCTCAGTAATATATCATACTACTCTTACCTAAATGAACTCATTTGATTAATCCCATTTTCTTTATAGTATTTCAGTAATACAGTATTTCATTAACTTCGACATTTATTTTATTTTTTTAGATTTTATTTATTTATTTGAGAGACAGTGAGAGAGAGAGCACAAGCGGGGGGAGAGGCAGAGGGAGAAATAGAGGGAGAAGCACACTCCCTGTCGAGCGGGGAGCCCAATGCAGGACTCAATCCTGGGACTCCGGGATCATGACCTGACCGGAAGATAGGCGCTTAACCGACTGAGCCGCCCAGGCGCCCCTGACTTGGACACTTAAAAAAATATTTTAAAAATCCAAATCCATATCAGTAAGGAATGTTGAAATTCTAAAAATCACGCCAAGATAGAAATCAGTCATGTGCAAAACCAGACTATCAATAGCATTTAAAAGTTATTATTAGAGTTCTAAAATAAAATGATGTCTAGGGTAAGAGGGAAAACTACATATTTCCATAAATCATATTGATGCTTTGGGAATTAATACAAAATATGTGCTGCTGTCACCGGATATTTTTGTTTCCCCTTCTTAATTCGATCTATCTCTTCATAGTCCTCTCACCTTAGCTTCTACACAATTAATCTGCTCGCGTTCCTTCTGTGCATTGCATGTTCCCAGTCTGACAAAAGCTTAACTAACCCAATAAACATGAAGTACTTTGGACAGACTCAAAACATATACCATCTGTATGCAGGCTCATCTTACTATTAAATTTTTTGATGGGAGTTGAAGTTGAGAGGAAAAAAATCTCCCTGTATTATTTGTTTTCTTCCAGAGTAAGATTTTAAACCTTAAGTAACTGTAACAAGATAAGAGAGCTGATCAGAGCCTAAGAGTTATTTGGTGAGGGGAAGAGCAGGGGACCAGAGATACGGTGTGGGAGGGCCAGAGTCAGCAGCATCCACCTTTGCTTCCTTCCACGTGCCCTCCTGGCCAGCCCTTCCAGCTACCATCTCTCCCCCAAAATTACATAGACCATTTCTGTCCACCTAAGTTGCCTCACCATGCTTTCTGCAAGGCCCTCAAATGGAGCCCTGCCTACTATCTTCACAAAAGTATCTGGCCAAATCCAAATACCTCATGTCCCCCTAGAAGTTTCTTAATTCCCTAAGAACTGTACCTATTTCAGTTCTTTCTTTTTTTAAAAGATTTTATTCATTTATTTGAGAGAATGAGAGAGACAGAGAGAGAGGAGGAGAGGGAGAGGGAGAAGCAGAATCCACGCTGAGCACAGCAGAGCCCGAGTGGGGGCTTAATCCCAGGACCCTGAGATCATGACCTGAGCTGAAAACAAGAGTAGGATGCTTAACCAACTGAGCCACCCAGGTGCCCCCAGTTCATTTCCTCTACAAGTCTATCATGAGCTACTTTTAGAAAAGGAAAACACAAAGACTCTTTTACTTCCACTAAATTAAGTTAAAAATTTGCTATCCTCTTGTCTTAGCTTAGAAGGTAAGCTTCTGAAGGCAGGGAGATAGTGATGTTATGGGGATACTCTGCCATGAGCCTTTGAAGGTAGTTCTTATCTCTAGTTGAGTGTCTTGGGTTTTGGAAATTATGAATCCAACCCACTACTAGGTTCAATACTCTCAACCTAAAGAAGTGAACCCTGCATTGGGTTTGTCTTCACCCTAACCTAAAAGAAGCGAGTAATTTCATTTTTCCCTATTTGTGGCCCAGCAGCTATAGCACTCAGAATAAATCGTCTTAGATTTTAAAGTCCAAGGGACCCTCCTGACAGAAGCCAGTGTGGGTTGGGGGTAGGTATGTATATATGTGCAAACAAGCCCATATCTATATTAGCACGTATAATATGTTTTAAACATGTTTCTGAGGGAAATATTTTAATGTCTTTCATCAGCAAAAGTCATTACCTTCCTTTAAAATTCTGACCTGTGTTACACATAAGCACTCTGATGGTTACAGCATGTGAATCACTTGTACAGGAAAGAATATTCTGAAAGAAAATCAAATAATACATTTCCATCAGATTAGGATCTGACACTAGTGTACGTATATAAATCTGAGGATCATTACTACTGCATGAGCATGAATGAATCATCAGCCTGCTTAATAGCAAGGTTGAGCTTTGAGATGTCTTTAAAATATACGCATGTGTGTGTGTAAATAGATTCGCTCTCTCTAGAGCTCCTAGAGTTAAGATTTCAGATTAAGGGCACCTGGGTGGCTCAGTTGGTTAAGCGACTGCCTTCGGCTCAGGTCATGGTCCTGGAGTCCCGGGATCGAGTCCCGCATCGGGCTCCCTGCTCGGCAGGGAGTCTGCTTCTCCCTCTGACCCTCCTCCCTCTCATGCTCTCTGTCTCTCATTCTCTCTCTCTCAAATAAATAAATAAAATCTTTAAAAAAAAAAAAGATTTCAGATTAAGTTGTTTCAAAGTTTCGAAAAGTATGAAAAGGTGGTACTTTTTCACATTTTTTGCCATGCAGATTATAATTACACTCAGTGCTTCTACTTGGGTGTAGTTTTTATGTAGTCTGATAAACAACGATACTTTACCACAAACCTCTCCTGTCACTTTACACTTGCGCCTGCACATCTCCTGGCTGACAGCACGCTGCCCTGTGTGCTACCAGGCCCACTGGGTTGAAAATGCACATTGGGCCAAGATGACTAATCAGCTGACACTGGATTTGGCAGTCTTCCCTGTTAATGTCTTCTTGAAGCTTCTTTTGTACATGTCAATCCCAATAGTGTGCTATTCACAGAGCAAATATCACTTTTGCCACAATATTAAAACCTTGGTCCTGTCACCCAAGGCTCTTGAAGTACCTCTAGTGATTACTATGAAATACACACACTTCAGTAGATGAAATATGAGGACTAAACTGCCCAGCAGGAAATCCAGACAAGTATGACATTCAGTTCTCACATACTACTCACAGTTCACATTTCCGACCTGGGCCGGTTCACCCCTCCTTAGGCAACCTGGTGGTCCCCCGCTCCCGGGAGGTCACCATATTGATGCCGAACTTAGTGCGGACACCCGATCGGCATAGCGCACTACAGCCCAGAACTCCTGGGCTCAAGCGATCCTCCTGCCTCAGCCTCCCGAGTAGCTGGGACTACAGGCGCCCGCCACCGCGCCCGGCTCACAGTTCACATTTCTAATCTGCATTCACCTCTCTCTCTCCCCCCGCCCCCCCCTTTTTTTTGGAAGTAGAAGCTTTCATGTAAGCAGTCTTCATAAGGAATGCCATGGTTAGGGTCAAGGACTTTGGAATCAGATTCTCTGGGTTCAAATCCCTGTTCTGCCACTTCGGGTAATGATACTTCGAGTGAATTACTTCAACTTTTCTGGGTCTCAATTTCATCACAGGTCAGAGGGAGATGGTAAATACACTTAAATCATGGAGTTATTGTGAGATGAACTGACTATAAAGTGACTAGTGGAGGACTTGGCACACAGTACACAATTATAATAGATGATACCATAAAAACACACAATACAAACACTCCACATTTGTAAACTTGTGCATTCTCCTTTCTCAGTGTAGAAGGTAACAGAAGCTTACCTTAGAATACATTTAATGACAAATACTGTTTTTTCAAAAGACACAGGTCCATAAAGGAGAAATAGAAAGAGGTGATTATTGTGTTTGTATAAAATCTTGTCATCAGAATACTAGACCTGTAATAGCACTCTGCACTTAAAAATTAAAACAGAATTGTTGAAGGCACCCTGTGGCAGCTCCACTTCCCTGCCATCAGCAACCCCTTTCAGAATTACTTGGGCCAGCAACAGAGCACGGAGCCACGGCTTAGCTGTGCCAAAAGCCGGCAAAAAAGACCCCTTACCACTTTGTGTCCTACCTAGAGGGGGTAGAGCTGACGATGTTTTCAAAAAGAGAATCACAGGGATATAAAGTATGTCCCAAGGAAGGAACTATATTGTTGCAGTTAAAAGCATGCATAAGTTTTGGAGTTCCATGGCCTTAAATTTTAATTTCTGGTTAATCATTATAAGAATACAAAAATAGGAATAATAGTAGTACTCGCCTCAAAAGATTGCTGAAGGATAACAGAGAGAAAGCATGTGAGCAATCAATATTGTCAGCTACCATCATTAGTACCTTGACAGTCATTTTTAATTTCTGAAATCTGTCCTTCCTTTTAAATATGGTATCTATGTGTTCTTCAGTGACATCCACATCTGCACAGTTCACGTAGCAGTTATGTGTCAGACAATCACTACATCCCCTCCTCCACCTCCTCAATTATGTAAAGTGATTTGGGCTTGCTTAAACGTTTGTAAAGAAAATAATTAGGTACAAATAGGATAACTATACATTCTAGTTAGCCCCGGACATTCCAGGTGTATAACTATGGACCTGGCAGTTATTAATAGTGTCTCTTTTCACTGTTAAAAGTATTCTAGTTTGAATGGTAAATTATATGGTCACTGTATCTATAAGTATAACAGAAGTTAAATGTTACTCTAGCAAACAGGTAAATCTTATGAAGTTTCAATGCTTAACAATTTAAGGATATACCCAAGAGCTATACAGTTGTCACTATAAAAATAACCATGTAGGAAAACATACAACAAATACTTCCAGAAGTTCCTAAGTTCAAAATTTAAGGGCAAGCCTGAGCACTGTGCCGAGCCCCTCACAGATGGACATGCAGCTTCACACCCTGGGTAGATAAACATGGCCAGCTGGAGCTCCACTGTAGCAACAGGATAAGACAACATTCTCTTTTCCTGTGCTTTGAAGCCCTCGCTTCAATTCTTACAACCTTTGTCTAATTTCAGGAAGGAAAAGGCTCTCCACAGGCAAGAACCCCAAGGGATAGGGTATGTAAACTGAAACTTCTTGGGTCACATGTATTTATGAAGATAAGTCTCCAGCCACCAGTTAGGGAATGGCAAGTTATGATTTAGTATTGCAGGCGGCCAGAAGAGAGCAGTAATAACTTCCTTTTCCTTTTCTGCCTGGACTATGCTGCCACGTGCAGGCTCCTTCAGCGACAAAAAAGCATATGTAAGGAAAGTTTAAAAGAAAAAGAAAAGAAAGAAACAAACAAATATTAAGTGATAGACGATCTGGGAACTGAAAAAGAAGACCAGTGCTTTACAAAAACATAAAATGAGAGAAAAAAGGCAACAGTCTGAAAAACTTCATCAATCAAGAAAACAGCAAATTAATTATAAGGAAAAAATAAAAGAGGTCATATACTAAGAAAATGGTGTAAGGATTCATCAAAGTGACTTATTTGATTCAAATGTTTTATTATGTAATGTTATAAGGCTGATCATAAGTAGGGGAGATATTCTAAAACATAGCTAATAAAAATTACAACGAACATATATGAAGTGGATATATTGTAAAAACTAAGTAAGAACTAAACATTGCCAGTCCAAAAAACTAAGGCAGGCTTGCAAAGGAGATGTTTAACTGGGTCTATACATAGTCTTAGATGGAAAAATGAGAAAACTTAGTAAAACCTATATATACTATATACCCAGAGATGTTTCTGATGCATCTAAGTAGTAAGCATGTTCACAATACTCAGTTTAAAAATCACTTATGAGCCTTTATCAATTGCTAAGTGCTAGAAATACTTTCATATATAGAGAATTTGTCAATCGTTGAATGGTTTAAAAACTTGTGGCAGAAGATTTCATTAGGTCAGGCAGAAGCAAGGAATATACATCCAGCTGGGAAAGTGTTAATACCCTTAAGTTTTAAAGCATACCATTTTATTTTGGTCTGGGAAAAAGAAAGGTAAAGAGCTAAGATTTCCTGCCAAAACATATATAGTAGATAACCAGAGTATCGGAGATTGTGTTATTTAAGAAATTTTTCTTAAAAGCCTTTACATTAGTTAGGTGTGAGGTGATGGGTATGCTGACTGACCTGGCTGTGGTGAATATTACACAATGTATACAGATATCAAGGTTATCAGGTTGTATACTTAAATATATACAATTTTCAGTCATCAATTATACCTCACTAGACCTGGAAAAAAGAAATCTTTGCTTTGAATTTCCACATCGATGTTTGCTGTATTTGAAATTTTACTAAAGTTTTCAAAGTTATTTTATAGCTTTAATAATATTTTTGTAAAAAATTCAGGTTCCAATTGCCTGTATTGTTTTCAATATATTTTGAGGACTGTGTACTCTGTTACCTGGCATAAACAGGGAAAGTGATATTCTAATTTATGAACTGTTTTAGGTAAAACACTATTACTACAAAGTTGAGGAAAACATAGTTTCTGACCTTTGGGAAGAACTCACAGTTTAGGATGGAAGGCACATTCAGCTAAGTTCTTAGAACCCTTTAATATTCTGAGTACTTACAGATAGATAATTTCATTAGATAGAACAATTTCTTTTTAAGTAGTTGAGGGATTATGTACCTGTTTTTTAGATGAGGAAATTGCTGTTTAGAGAAAATAAGTGACTTGCCCACATTCACAGAGTTATTAAGTGGCACTGCTAAGATCTTTTAACTCCAAATCCCATGTCTTTACATCATGGCTATCTGTATATAATACCTTACACATTCACTTTTGAAATACTTGTTACACAGGTAATGATTTCTTTCCCACTGTGATGTAGGCTCCACGAGGGCAGGATCATATTTGCCAGGTCAGCAACACATCACCATTCCCTGCACAATGACTGACGTATCATAGGTGGTCAGAAACTATTTGTGGAACGAACAGAGGTGCTATTTACAGAAATGGAATAGACTGGGTAAAGTGAAGGCTAACAAGTTAGAGTGATGTCTGGTTTGGCGTATTTAGAAATAGGCCATATCGCAGGTTGGGCTCCTGAGTAAACAGACTCTGAAATGGAATTTAGCATACAGGATGTTCACAAAGGAGTGCTCTTATGATCAACATCTGAGGAAGGTGGTGGGGGCATGGGGTGGGGATGGATGGGAAACAAAGCAGGATGGGCAGAGAGAGAAGTCAAGGTGAGATGGAGGTCCAACGACAATCTTGCACAACTCCAGGGAAGCTCTGGACCTAGAATGACCCTTCAGAGTAATTCCAAGCTGGGCCCAGATGGCTTGGCCTTTAATTTCCCATACTGTTCTGTCTTTGAATATGGGCCCCACAGAAGCCAAGGCAATCCCTGAAGGGGCTGACAGCAGAAGGCTGTCTGCTGAAAGCACTCCCAAGAGTTGGGGCAACAAATCCTTTACTGAGGGAGAAACTGGGCAGTATATCACAATGTCCACCACAGGCCATAACTGAAATTAAGCATTAGCTTATTATCCATTCAAATCTAAATCGTCCTTCCAATCTGCCTGTCACTCTATTGTAGTATTAGTGTACTCAAGATTGCATTATGATTTAACTCACTAATATCTCTGGGATTAAGTAGATTTCTCTTGGATTTTAGATCTCTCATAATCTAATACCATATTATCTACCTGTCAAATTTTGCATTATCCTCCAACTAAAGATTATAAGGGGAAAACACAAAGTCAAAATATGAAGACACGCTGACTATTAAAAAGCATAAAGACATAAAAATCACAAAATTCAAAAATTATCTTACAAATTCATTTGGAATGATTTGATTTCCTGGATTTCAAATGAAATATATATGTCAGATAAAGCAAGGTATCCTTGTGATTTCAAATCTGAATGCAAAATAATCCCAAGCTTTAAATAAAGTATGCAATGGTCACTTAGTGTCTGCCATGATAAACTCAAACTTGGTGGTGCTGGTAGGGGACAAGAAAGGGTGAGTATCAACAGAGAGGTTTCACTGTAAAAGTAGTGGGTTGGCTTTTCAAATCCCAGCCTTTATGATATAAAGAAAATAAAGACTGTGTTATATAAATTTGGGGACTGAATAAAGACATTTAAGATTTTGATTCTTTTCCAGATCTTAGTTACTCTGTGTTCTGAGATGTTTCTGAGTTTTTTGCTTCTAGAAATCGAGGGTTATCTTCATTTGATCATACTTCTCCAAATGCAGGGCTCGGGTTTATGCAAAAGTGTGTGGCATAAATTGGAGGGGGGCTCTCTTACTTTTAGATTTCAGGGTAGGCATTGACCCATTGATACAGGAAAGCAAGACCACCCAAATGTTCTTAAAACAGGATGTGTTAATCAATTGTGGGTTATTAGAGTTACCAAACATTGGGAAGAGGCTGATACCCATTTTTAAGGGTAAAGTAACATCATTATAATAAGTATTAGTCACAGACTTCCTACATTGTTTGAAAATATTTGAACAAGAATCTCCAGATGGCTCTTCTACCTGGGAGCTTATGCTAAGTACTTGGAGCCTGTGTGCCTGCTTAAGCATTCAAGTGAATACTGTTGCTGGAAGAAATTTCTATTCAACTAACTACTTATGAGGGCTGTCTAAATGCACACTCTACTGACCAACAAATAGAGGACAATCCTTTAAGTTGCAATTTCAAAATATGATTCTGATTATATGTTGGAGTCATTTTTCTTACGAAAGCACATCTCACATTTCTGAAGTGATAAAGTAAGTCTGTTTGAATAAATGGTCTGAAATAGATTCATTTGAGATAGGACTTTTTAGGATGGTATTTACTGCACAAAACCATATAAACATTAAGTGGAAGAAAAGATGGGGCTGGAATGAAAGTAGCTATTTATCTCTATGTATATGGCTATATCTTCATTTCACAGATAGAGCACATACACATACACCATATGTAGTAAAAGAGCACTTCTGAGTTCATATACTAGTGAACTGTAAACAACAGTTGCTATACACCAAGTGTCCTCTACCAATATCCACTGTAATGGAAAATGCTGGAGCAGCACTTCAGATCACTAACAGGAAGAGCAGAACCTTGAAACCTATCATTTAGACATCTGATGACAGCTCTGGTGCAAGATGGCAGTGAAAAATTTATACTGAGGAAGGCTGATGTGTGAATGAAGGAGAATTATTCTCTGGGCTATTTTTTAAAATTCCATTTTCCTTCATGTGTCTGTTCATTAGCACTTCTTTGGGGGGAGATTCCATTAGTTGAGTCAGTGATTTAGGGTCCATATTCCACCATCACTAAATATTGCCTCCGTTTCATGAGTATGAAATAATTCAAACAGCAAGAAATCTAAGATAAATATACTAAGCACAGTACATGATGTTTAATAAGCATCAGTATTTATTATAGTAGGAAACAGAATTTTTGTTACATCACACATTTGTTAAGCAGCCAGTTTAGCCAATATGAAATCCTATAAAATGGCAAAGATATAAAAAGGAGTCAGGAGTTCACTAATTTAGAAATTCAATTATATGTCACTGTTTCATATCAGGTTAATTACTTTATTTACATTTTTGAATTTTTACAGTAGTGCATGAAAGGTGACAGACTGACAGTACTGCAGACTGAAATTCTTGCACTATCTTCCTGAGTGTGAATAATATAAAAGACAATATACAAAACAGAATTACACATAGGTTTCGTGTAACGAGATTATAAGTGAAATAGACATGGTGCGGAAATGGGCGAACAAGAGAGATGCTTTCAGAAAAACTTTATTGAAGAGATAAGGTGAAAGGGAAGTGGTCAGTCAGTAGAAAGCTTCTACGCTGTCCTTCTAGACAAAAACATATGAGAGAATGGAGGTCAAATATCAACAAAACAACGTGTCTGAAGGGAGGCCTGCGAATGACATTCAAGAGAAGTTAAAAGAAGAAATCTTCAGTGAAAAAGAAACAGTGACTCCTTGTAGGGAAGGTTATCATAATCAGGAGTGTAACAAGACAGGGGAAAAAAGATACTGCCACAGACAGAGCACAAAAGAAGACAATGCATAGGCATGAGGAGCAAATGTTGAATTTCCATAGTTCTGATCCTAACCCCCTTTCACAAGAACCCAACCTGCCATTCCTCACTGTGGGTGTCATGATGAAATCTACCATACTACTTTCTGTCACTAAGTTGTCAGGAAAAGCAAAGCTTCTCTAAGTCTGTCTCTTCCTACACAACCACCAGCACGTACTATGATCTATCAGTCACTTTCCTCCTCACACAGAAAAAACAATAAACTCATTGCTGAATTTTCCAGTACTTGAATTAAATGTTTCTAGATGTTAACTTGATATTGACACCACTTTTTAATGGCCTGGGGGAGTGGATGAGTTAGACCCTAACGCCTTAAAACATACATTCGAACAGTCATGAATGCATTGCAGTTATAGCTCTTATGGTCTTTTATAGAAAAGAATGACTACAAGTAGCATCACAGTTTACAGAAACCAGTAAATATTAATTAATGCTGACATGGCTCTACCTATAATATTGAAGAAAAGAATGGAAAGTTGTTAGGGACATTAGAAATTACCTAGTCCAGTTCCTTTCTGTACAGATGAGAAAAAGATGAAAAGACTTAGATGTAGCCCCTAGTTTCAACAGACATGGATTGTCCCAGCTATAACTCAAAATTCCACAAATGGTAATGCCTCTCCTTTATTCTAGGCCACTCTGCACTGCTTAAATCACGTGTGCCATGAGGTCCTTGGTGATGTGTCCTAGTGCTATGTTCCCTTGTAATACTATAGGCTCCATAGTGACATACTCTTATGCAAGTTTTGGGGGTGACAGGCCATCACGGTAGTTTGTACACAAACTGCTTTAATGCTATGGACTAAATGGCTGTTGTTTTGTTCTTTTTCTGGTCAATATGGCAGGTAGAGTCAGTGAAACTGGTTTCTTCATGTAGATTCTGCCTTACTATGGATATGAATGTGGAAACATTCATCTTTGTCAGAAATTATGTCAAATTATTCAAATTTATTGGTGAATCACAGCAAACATCCCAGCTGATGAACATCTCAGTCATATGTTTTTTAGAGAACACTTATGGTTCTGAAAAGATAACATTACCATGAGCTTACCCATTCTGAAGCAAAGATGTTTAGAGAGAAGATGGGTTCTGTTATTCAAGATAATAATTTGTTTTAATCATAAAAAAAATTCCAAAGATGCCCAGCACTGTAAGTATTAAAATGTATCCCTTCTGAGAGTGTTGCTATTGTTTCTTTTACTTCTTGTTCCCCTCTTTCAAGACCTTTAGGAAGCCATCTCTAAGACCTTTCTGTCAGTTTCCATCTTTCCATAGCCATAACACTGCTTCTCTGGCTTGAAGTAATAAACGATTAGCTACGGCACAGTGGTGTGATGTTCATGTTATTCTTTGCTGTACTACACCCAGCCACTGTCTCAAAAATTAATGCAAGTATATCAGGATCTGAAATTAACTTTTTATAGCCAAAAGCAATGTCCTGCTAGGAGAAGAAAAACCTATTATAAATGGGCTGGCATCTGATGGCTTGTAGATGGTGAGTACTAGGAAAATAACATTTCAAATTATAAAATGGTGAGTATAACAAAAGCTGCCCCATACTGACTAATCAGTGTTTTGTTTATGAACTGGTAAGGTCTAACTAGGTGGTGCCTATTTTTAGTAAGTGACAAATCTATTACTGAAGATGAGAGATGAAGCTAAATTAGCTAATGCTTTTATGATGTTACATAGGAATAATGAGAAAAAATACTTGTAAGGAAAATAACAGATAATATTTCTCTACGAACTGTGTATTAACCTTGAAAGTTTTTTTCCCCCAAGAAATCTCATCAAACTAGTCACTCAATATATTTAAAAGCATATGTTGTTCAATAAACATCAAGAAATCACCTTAGAAAACTAGAAAAGGAAAAAAATCAACCATGATAATGCACATATCCATTTCTCTTTGAAAAATTTTAAATAATTTCTCGTTATAATACCCATGTAGTAGAACCCGATATGGAATGCCACAAAGCAAAGGTATTTTATAAATTTTATTTAAAACTGCCCATCTGTTTATGCTCAGGTATTTTAATGGTATTCAGACCAAGCCTCACTATATTAGCAATATTTTTGTCCCTTTTTGGTCCGGATGTAAAATGTATGCCAGGAAAACTTTAAAATCTGTATAAATACTTTATTTCTAATTACTCATGTTAAAAATCAGTTTCTTTAGCTAATAAAACCAGGGCATGACCTAACTGCATGTTTTCTTATATATAATGTATGGCTCGCTACAACTATAGAGGAGAAGAACATGAAATTTTACCAGTTCTCTCATGGATCTGATTAATTAGGAGAACAGAGAAAAATAGTTTTCTTTATTCTATAGGCCACTGATTGCTTTCCACCTTTGGATAGGGAGACTGCAGGAGGAAGGAGGCGGGAGAGAGAGTTTTATTTTAGGAAGAGAACAAACTCATTAATGTCCTTAGAGGTTACAGGTAGTTCCTTAGTGTGAAACATGAGTATTTTAGGTTTAGAATAGACATAAGATTCTAAAAAATGATTAGAACAAACCTTTAAATTTTTAGGAAGATCAAACGGTAATTGCTAATTGAAAAAGTTTAGTTAATTGTGTTGTCATTTGATTATCAACTAGTAGCCACAGTTCTAATCTATAAATATAGTTATGAATAGTCACGAATCCACTTTTCTCTACTCAATTTTAAGTGATCAGCTAAAATACAAGATTAAATACAGTGTTTAAAATACTTTAGAAGAACTGTAGGTCACTTTTGAACTAAGTATGTGCTTAAAAATTACAAATAGGATCAGTGAAATTCTATAAGCAAAAAGGTACAAATTATTGCTTTTTGTGCTCTTCATTCTTACGCTTTGCTTATCTTTCTCTTGACCTTTATCCAAATGAATCACACTAACTCTTGAATGCTTTCTCTCACTTGATTTCTGAAGCTGTTCATCACACTTGCTGGCTAGAAGCACAGCTGGCAAGGGATCTAAACCTCATCACTGGGCAAACTTGCCCTTCTGGTTTTGCCAAGAACGACATTTCCAATGGGGGAAAAAAAGTTACTGTATGGGGCACTGGATACTGTATTTGTTTGTTAGAACCAGTAGCTCCTCCCCCTTTGTTAGCACTACATATAGGCATTAGAAATAAAACCAATATAAAAATAATTAAATAGCCGAGAGTTCTCTAAATTCAATTGATAATTAAAGTAGGAGCACAGAAATCAGCTGAGTATTTTTACTCATTTCCTGAAGAAAGATGCAACTGAGGATAAGCAGTGCCCCCTAGTGTCAATAACCACAGACAATAAAAGCTAAAGGAAACTTGCTAACATTGACTGAACTAAAATTATTAAAAATATATGCAGTAATAAATTATAAATCCATTGTTAATCAAATTTTAAATTTTACATGTGTATAAAATTACACCACATAATCATTTATTTAACACTGATCTGCTCAGGAATGCATACTCACATGAACACATACACACATACACACACATACACACACACTGTATGCAGACTGACATGGCCAAGATGTCTTTAATGTCCCAGGCAGCCCAGAAAAAATATTCCACCCAGCACAGCAGGCCATGCATGAAGCGGGTGTCAGCAAGCCCAGCAGAATCAGTCACTGTGAAGACGTCTAATAGGAACTGCTGAATACACAATACGGGCAGCATGGCCTGAATGGCTAAAGTGGAATGGCCAGAATGGAGTCCGAAAACCCATCCGAAATTGTAATTAAACCTGTAATGAGTGTTTAAACATTTTTCTCTTTTTTGCTGGTAATCGAAGGTTAGCATATTTAGCCTATATTAGAGACTGATTTTAAAAATGGTCTAACTTCTACTGTGCATGTTCTGAATACTGGATCCTAAAATTTGAAATACAAATAGATAAAATATATATTTGTCTTTAGAAGAAAATGCAACACACAAAATTAAAATTTTAAAAATATTACACCTACTGTACGGAATTGAAGCTGAGTAATAATTTTTCTGAATATACTCTATGAGAAAAAAGTTATTTTTAAAAGATCAATGAGACATCTACAGAGTGATACAGATGACAAAAAAGGTAAACTTAGCTTCTCTTTCTACAAAATACTGTCTAGGTCACTAATTTTTAATAGCAATTTTTGGTATTGAACCCATAAATGAAAGCAAACAAACAAAAACAGTGTAAAAGAAAACACCCATACAAATAAAAATGATAAACAAAAAAGAGAGAAAAGGCCAGAGGACTAGGTATATATGACAAAGAGATCACTAATGAAAAACAAATTAATAAAAAACAATTGCTTGATTTTACTTGCATAAAAGTACAAGGCAAAAAAAAGAGTTCAAGGCTATTTAAAACATGCATTTATATAGGAAATCATTTGTCAACTACTTTCCCACATAAACCAGTAATGCATATACTATCAGTTTGCAGTTTTAAGAGCAAGGAACATAATTAGGCTTTTATGAAAAGATTCCAATGTGCGTTTAAATTGCTACATCTTTAAAATGAGGAAGGTGCAAACGCAATAGTTTAGTATGCATAAACACAAGGTCCAAATGATAGTTAAAAGTCGATAGATATTTAGGACTTTTACTATAACTTCTGGTTAAAGCGGAAGCTTGACACTTCAACTATTTAAATTTAGAAAAAAAGTTGCAAAATGCCTACAGTTGAGTTTTTTTTAGAAGTTTAACTTTGGCAGGGCTGTTAAAATCTAGGGTAAAATTAAAGAACAACAACAACCTTTTTTTGCTCGTTACAGTATTTAAGTAATGTTAAGGATATTAAAGCAGATGGACATATTTATGCTCAATTTAATTGTATTAATACCTATTTTGTTACATCAGAAAGTATGAGTTCTCATTAAAATTTCCATAGGAAATGGAATTTTATCCTAAATCAGTAAAAACAGGTACCTGCTTAGATGTGATAGTGAAAAACCAAAGTTGTATAATTGTGAGGGGAGAGGTCTGATTTTTTATTTTGCAGAACAGCTGTACAAAATGCTGTTGCAATTAGCACTAAACATCAAGTACTTTCCTGCAAGTCTTCAATAGGCAAACATTATTTATAGGAAGTAGTGTTCTTTTATCTCTTTTACAAATTTTTGTTTTCATGGATATTTGCAGTTTCATCTTTAATTTCCCTATAAGGTATTTGGCAATTATTCGTTATTAATGTAGGCACAAAGTGATATGAGATTTCCAACCCCACCCTACCACTGACCTACATAACTTCCCAAAAGATCCAAGAAAAAGAGAGGGATAAGTTCTAAAAGCTAAGAGATAATGGAACACCATTAAGAAAACCTTCCATTCTCAGAGGTAAAAATTAAGAATTTTTTAGACTTAAGCTAGAACATTTCTGTAAGTGTAGATTTGGGGGATGTATGAGTAAATGTCCGGGCCAGGTTTTCTGTGTTGTAGAAAAAGGGTAAGGTAAACAGGACCACGCCTGTTGCATGAAAAAGATGCTGGGTTAGGAGTATAAAGCCTGAAGCTAGGTTCACACACAGCTGGATAGAAATGGTGAGTAGGAGCTATTATTATTCCTACAAGGTTAAAAGAAATGGAAAAGGTTTGTAATCCATGTAATCTAGTATCAGCATTAACATGACCATAATTACATTTGATTCCTTTCTAGAACATCTCAGATAAAAGAGTTTGAAAGTACATGTACACAGACACCAACAAAAATAAATTTTCACAATGTGAGCTTTTAGCTTTAACTTTCTAAAGCCTACATTAAGAAGGTTCAAATACAGATTTTCTTTTGCATATGTGTTCCAAACAACTAGATTCTTATAAAGTGGTTAGAGGCAGAAAAAGAGTGTAAGAGATAAATAATTTCAAAGGAAGGCATTTCCTTAACATACGTAATATTTCCTTAACATTCAAGTAACTAACATGTAACTATCTCTTCATGCATATGATATCACAAAGATTATTAAGTGCTTCCACATACTTAAACAATCATAAATATGTATCAAATAACTGACCATAATACATTTTTAATCAATAACTCTCATTACACTGAAAACATTTTCTTCAGGATGATAAAGCAAAACTGTACTATATTTTCAGGAATGATTCAATATTACTAAAAGTTAGAAAGAACAAATACAGCAAAAAGCAAATATTAGTCTTTGACATTATTTCTTTAGCCACAGAGATATTTTAAATATTTATATTTAAATTATATTATACCAATATATTTATATATGGTATAAATGGTATACCATATTTATATATGGTATAAAACCATATAATATGGTTATATTTACCAATAGTGATCAGTACTTGCTTATTAACCAATAAATATTGTTTTTTAAAATACTATCTTGGGGCAGGAGTGAGGAAAAGTAAGAGAAAGGTAGTAGACTATTATTTTACTCAGAAATTATATGACCTCTTATTTATTTGCTTTATTTTCAGAAAAGTAACATTTTTGCTAAAACAGTATATCTTAATGATTTTTATATTTAATTATATCTTGAAAAATTCAGAACTTATACTATTGTGAGTTAAAAATCATAGTTATAATTAAAATTTGTTTTTAAGCAACCAGAGTGCTATATATAGTATCATAGACAGTGATAGGAAATTTACAAGCGTATCCTTAAAGATGAGAGATCAAATTTTATTTCATTAAACAAACAAAAAACTCCTTTTTGAGATTTTATGAAGAGATACATTTTTAATACAAAGTTAATGATTAATAATTTTTACTACGAAGTCACCATGGTGTTATTAGAAATGCTCAGACTTACAATATGCTACACTGGAAATATGGTAACTTCTAGAAATGATCAATAAATATATGATGCTTTGTCAAAGGGAAATAATGAGAAGAGGGCTGAAATCAGTGTATCCTTCCTTCTATGATTTAAAAATAATTATTCCTGTATTTGAAAACCCATTAAGCTTGAAAGCTTTTTAGCAATTTCTTGCTTCTCCGTTTGATATGGGAAAAAGTAATGGATTTCAGTGGACAACTTTTTACCAGCTATTTCACCATCTTTATGTTTCCCAGCACCTGACAACAAAGCCCACCCTATCCCCCTCCCAGCCAAGTTTCCTCAGATATGTCTTACAAAGAGACTGAGCACAGATAACATATTTCATACTCAGCCTTAATATCCCTGCGTGGGAAAGTCTGGAGGACTCTTCTAAGTCTGAGGTCCTGAGTAGTACCTGAGCACTAATAAAAAGAGTGGGCATGATACAACATCTTAATAGAATTGCACAGGGGCCAAGTTCTTTTTTCCCCCCACCAAATACTGAATTATATTTCTCTAATGTGGGTCCATCCAAGCAGCTGATTATGTGGTATAAATCTGGAGGAGAAATACAACAATTGTGATTGAATTATATAGCAGAAAATCTGGCCAGCTGAAGTGTGTATTTATAGTTATTTATAGTTGCACATGGTCACTTGTATTTGGAGTTGTCATTCAGTCCTATAAGGGGTTTTCAATGCATCTCCTCTAGCACCATACACTTCTTGGTTGTATGCAGTCAGTGGTTCTTCCACACAGCTAAGCAAAAGCACTTTCCAGCATCTGAATTAGCTTGTTTGATCATGGGTTGCTGTGAAATATAGACTCCTCTGACTTCTGAGGTAAAAGAGCTCTCCTCCACTCATGAGATTATTTTACATCTAGCAGGAGCTTAAGATACATACTTACTCATTCAGATACGCAAATTTAACCACCAGAGACAAGTAAATTATGCAAGATGATGTACGTTTCATTTTAGCTGGAAAAAAATGTGCAAACACTATACAATTCCATTTCAGAAAGCTATACTTGCACAAAGTTGAGACGCACTGAACAAAAGTTGCAAGGTAATATCCATGTTTTCACAGATTGGATTCACTTTTGAAGAGCTGTTTTTAAGTATCTAAAGAGGCTTTTCATTTCAATACTTTCATATGACTTTTCCATTGGTATTTTCACATTTTCCCAAACTACCAAACTTCTATTTAAACTTAAGAAAAAATTACATCACTACTCTATGAATACTTTTTTCTTATTTATATGAACATATATACAAATGATTAACAACTTAAAAAATTCTAATTTAATTTAAGCTTCAATCACCCCCAAAACTGTTTTTTCCAATATGAGGCCCTGTTTTCTAATACATGTTATTTAAATTAATAATAATTGTTTACTGACATTTTCACTTATGAAAATGAAAAAATTTCATCTAACTCATGTATATATCTCATTAATGCTATAGCTTTTACAGACACCTTTAAAACAGCAAATGACATTATCTAAAAACCTGACATGTTTATTGCCCTTGTATAATAAGCTTTGACTTCATTCCAGGTTTAATTTTAAAGCATGAATTCCAGCATTTCTGACGCAAATAAAAGAAATGTGATCTCTAATATTTTCCTATCAAATTTTACAAAACAGAATTATTAAAGTAGAAGAAGGTTTCTGTGTCTTGTGATATACTGAGGGATGCCACAGTGACACCACTGAGTGACAGAATTGACGCAATGTTTTTCTGTGACATTTATTTTCTATTCTTTAACAATATTCAGAAATGGTGACCTGTTTAATGAAGATAAAACAGCGTATATGAAAATGTCCTGATTTGTAGTAAGTGTTACTAAGTATGCTTTCTGAAACCATTAAGGAATTGTCGTAGCAGAGTTTAATTACCAACAGCACAATAATCAAATTCAGCCATGACACATTTCTAAATCTTTGCCAAAAGTATACCTTCTCATAAATTCACAGAGGCTTTGATCAAACAGCAAGCTGGTCGGGAGGAGGATATTGCCCTGCATCTTGACAGAAGCCTACATTCGTCTCATCAGTTCCTCACTAAAGATGTAGTATAAAGGTTGGGGGTAATGGGCATTTTCTTGATGATTAGCTGTGTAGGCAAATATGTTCTTTGGCAGACAATATAAATGTTGATTTAAGGACTAGCCAATAAAGAGGGCTAAACTGCAAAACATTCATTGCTCAATTTCTCATAGATTTGGTGGAAGACTTAATTCTTAAACTCAGGTTTCCATTATCACCAAATAACACACTACCACAAAAGTTATGATAGAATGAAATAAAGTTTACATAGTTAATATTGATATGTAGCTGCTTACTAATTTCCATATTTGACATACCATTCACATTAACATTACTTACTAATAATGATGAATAGTAACAGGCAAGTCATTCTGGACCACTGTTTCACCGTGAAACTAATAAAACTCCTTATTTTCTTAAACACACAAAGCAATGCATGTCTCACTGAAACTAAGGAATCTATAAAACTAGTAAAGATAAGTGGTAACCTATCACAACACCAGTAAATTTTAGTTTATGCCTAGGTTTAAGAGATCATCTTTAAAGAAAATGGTTTTAAGCTGGAAGCAAGATGCACTGTTTTAAAAACAAAAATAGCACAAGATAAATGGCATATACTCTGGCAATTTTCTTTAACGTAGCTTTCAAATATAATCTAGTCTACAGTGCACTCGAACTGCAGAAACATCCAAATTAGTTAAGAAAAAAAAGAGATACTTATCCTTGCAAAAAGGGCCTATACTCAAAGGAACATCTGAATAAAATTGAGACATCTGCAGTAAAGTTTTACCTTCTCCCTAGAATGTTTGAGATGAACTCAGTGTAACACTGTCTTCTAAGAAAAGACAAAGTGATCAATGCAAGAACACATCAGGCTGCCTTGGACAGGCCAATCAATGCAAGAAAGAACCTTGCCCAGGGCCTTATGCAAATAGAGGCACGTCCTGCAACCTAGGGAGGGAACATGCGCAATAGATCAATTGGATCTAAAAAACCTTACAGCTATATCAGCTTCAGACAGTAAATATATACTGATGAATACCTCACACTTCCCGTGAATTCTCAAAATGGGTTATTTTTAATAGCTGGTTAAAAACTCTTTCTGGGATCTAGAGTGCAGCAAAGAGGAAGAAAACATCATGGGAGAAACACTCAGCATTACTTTTGAGAGTGTGCAAATAAAATTCTGATTTCTTAAAATTTCTTGGCATAGCTGAATTTTGCTGATGTTTCAGAAGGTTAAATTTTTAGTATGTTTGTATTCATGAACAGGAAATGAAAACCTTAAAAAAAAAAGCAGACACTGTCTTAGGTAGTTCTTGAACAAGGAATAAATGAAAATGTTGTAGGAAAAATAATTCAAGATATAAAATTATAGTCATCATTCTCAGTCACAAAGATTATTCTCTATAAGGGTTAACCTATTGATATAGGAGCAGTTTTTCTTTTAAAGTTAAAATCTGTATCTCCCAAAACCACTCTAAAATCTGATTAGAATGCATAATAAGCTCAAGAGCTACTTAGTACACAAAGCTCTATCCCTGTTAAACGGTGTTGAAGGCAAGTCAGATGCTGTATAAGGCTACATCAAAAATGCTCGATTATCAGGTGTTCAAGGAAGTACTTGAATGCAAAATTATTTCCTAAATATTTTCATTTGTTTTTAAACCTACTGTTTCTCCTTAGGAATTTCACATTTTAAAAAAAGCCCTTCATAACCTAAAAGAAGTCAAAATCATATTTTAAATAAGAATTATAATGTCAGAAACAATAATAAAGATACTACAAAATGAAGAAAAAATATCTGTAAATATCTGTTACTACATTTACTTTGGAAATTTAAATTTGAAAACAGCTGCAGATGCATTCTGTAAAAGGTGTGTAGCAAATACTTCCAATATTAAAAATAAAATATATGATTTTTCCTTTAGTTACTGATACATAAACTTTCCTTAGCAAAACTCTATATAAAATATGAAAATCTGACATCTAATATAAAGTTCCCTAGGTAGAGCTGTTTATTTAGCTGTTGAAAGGACACAGATATCTTAAAACACTCGTTTATTTAGCCAATGAAGAGAAATATGAGACTATGCAGGATAAACAAAGCTTACTTGTTAGTTTTCACATTTCTAGTGCTTTCTGCATTGGTAAGATTTTAAGTTTCCATTTAGTCTAATAAGATTTTTTTTCCTAAGGCATAAGTAAATACGTCATTCATTTGTTTGATCCTCTTTACTTAGACTTAAAGCTTTATAAAAACTTTACTATTTACATGGAGCAAGGATGGAGATATAAAATCAAAGCACTATAATACCCTTTTATAGCTTTTCAAGTATTAGATATCAGATGAAGTGCTTATAATAAATCAGAAAGGAATGAAGTAGCAGGTTAGTTATAGGGACTTAAATGTTCCCTTTTTCCAATTTTAATTATGAATATAAGAATGTTGAGTAGTCTGGTATTCATAGTGAAATGTAAACTCCAATTTACAGTAAGTAAAATTCAAAGGATGAAGCAACTATGATTTTACTTTTTGTTACAATATTTAAATTGTATATTTTCTCTAACACGTAGGTAAAAAAAGAAAAACAATTTTGGAATACTACCAACTAATATTTGATAGAGTTGACATTGTGATAGGCAACGAATAATGAAATTCTATCCTTCCTGATCTAAATCTGCACAATATGTGATGTTTTGCTTTTAAAAGCATATTCTTAGTTTAAAAAGTATGTTAGGTAGGATATTCAGTTTGCTAAAGAATTTTGTACTTTACAATTATAAATGTAGAATTTTTTTGAATGGAAAGTTCCCTCATTAATTAAAAATATCCTATTTTAAAGATTGACTTATTTATTTTAGAGACAGAAAGAGAGCGCACGCATGAGCTAGTGCAGGTGGGGAGGGGCAGAGGGCGAGGGAGAGAGAAACTTAAGCAGATTCCGTGCTGAACATAGAGCCGGACACAGGGCTCAATCTCATGATCCTGAGATCACGACCTCAGAGTCCGACACTTAACTGAATGTGCCACCCAGGCACCCCTAAAAAATACCCAATTTTTTTTTTTAAGATTTTATTTATTTATTTGACAGAGAGAGACACAGCGAGAGAGGGAATACAAGCAGGGGGAATGGGAGAGGGAGAAGCAGGCCTCCCGCGGAGCAGGGAGCCCGATGCAGGGCTCGATCCCAGGACCCTGGGATCATGACCTGAGCCGAAGGCAGACGCTCAACGACTGAGCCACCCAGGCGCCCCCCAAAATACCCAATTTTAACATAAATTTATCTCATGCAGTTTTTTCAAAAACTCATCAGAGGGGAGACTGCTTCTTGGGTAAATTCATTAATTCTCACATTGGATTTTGATTTCAAATTGGATTTCAAATTGGATTTCAATTTTGGCTCTTATGCAACCTTGGACAAGTTCCTCAACCTTTCCTCATCTGTATAACAGGGTTAATATGCCTACCTAAAAGAGTTAAATGTAAGTTGTAAAATGCCTTGCTAAAACAATGTTTAATGACCACATTCAGTAGCATCCTAAACTAGTGCTCTCTTCTGAGGGGCAGTATGCATAATAGTTATAAGCATGGGCTTTGGAGCCAGAAAACTTAAGTTTAAGTTCTGGCTCCATCACTTACTGGTTGTGTGATCTTAGTACTTAACATTTTGGTGCCTCAGTGTCCTCATATGTAACTGAGAATAATATTAATACCTACATCATGGGGTTGTTTTAAGGATTGCATGCGTTAATATATACAAAGCACTTAAAACAATGTCTGGTACTTAGTAGCTGCTATGTTATAAAAGCTATTACTTCCAGGTGTAGCTTACAGATATGGATAAGGCAAAGGAGCAAACACTGATAGCAGAGATTGTTCCAGTGAAACTTGAAAAGTCAAGTCTATTTAGTTGGTATTAGAAGACAGCTGTCTATTTCCAGCATGGAATGAGCTGCAAAGAAGAGCCAACCAGGGCCGCCTGGGTGGCTCAGTCATTAAGCGTCTGTCTTCAGCTCAGGTCATGATCCCAGGGTCCTGGGATCGAGGCTCACATCGGGCTCCCTGCTCTGCAGGAAGCCTGCTTCTCCCTCTCCCACTCCCCCTGCTTGTGTTCCCTCTCTCGCTGTGTGTCTCTCACTGTCAAATAAATAAATAAAATATTAAAAAAAAAAAAAAAGAAGAAGAGCCAACCAGGGGCTTGGCCAAGGAAATTCATCTGCTTTCCAGATCTTCATAAAATGTTTTCAATTTTTCAGCTTAAACTGAATTTCCAGAGCACCACATCAAAAACATATTCAAAATTTAAATATAAATGATTTGGGGATTGCCTGTTATTTTAAAATTTCCACACCTTCTTTCCACTTTATTAGTTTGGGTAATTAAGAATTGATTAAAATTGAAAGTCTGCATGGAAGGCCCAGAAAGAATAAACAGTAAATAGGGTACAGAATAAAAACTAAATCATCATGTACTTCAACAGAGAAATGTAGACCTGAATCCTGACATATATGAAAAACCAGGAGGTTGTCTTAGGAATAAGAGTCAACCTAGTCAGTATATTACACCATTTATTTGGCATAGGTACTTGATGAGAGAAGAAACACACCAAAACCCAAGGTAACAAAATGAGAGGTCTGCCTTCAAAGGAAGAAAAGATATATTTAAATGTTCTCATCTGTAAAATGGGGATAACAGTATGAAGCTCACAAAGATTTATGAGGATTAAATGAGATAAAATATAGTTACATAAAGTATATGGTAAGGACAGTGCCTGGTGCACACTAAGTATCATTAAAGTATTAATGAAGCTAATGATGAACCGGAAGATGCTGTTGCTGCCTTCTGATGTATAAAACATTCATAAATGCTAGTTCTATTTAAAATGTCCATTTTCAAAGACACCACTATGAATTGCTTAGAACTGTTCTTGACCCAACCATGTCTTGGGTCCCCATGGCTGGCTGACAGATTACATGGATTCTACTATACTAGCAACGACAGGGCTCTAGTAGAGTGAGAAAGGGCTCTAATACAGCAGTCAGATTTGAAGGTATCCGTTTTACTTGAAAATCTATTGTATGATGTTGGAGTAAATGCAAGCGTCACCAGATGTGAAGGTTTATTATATGCTAAAGAAAGCTAATATATTACTACACATTTAATATTTGGACATAATATAAACATAAATATGTCTAATATTTAGATAGATATCCTAAAATTGCAAAACTGAAAATTTAAGGCTCAGCCTGTAACAATGGTAAGAACTATTATTACACTATTAATGACATTAGAAATAGGAATTTTTTCTTAGGTAAACTAGGCAGTAATACAACAAAGGCAATGCATAGGGGCTAGTGATCTCATATTTTATGACAATTGTTCACAGGGCACCACTTTATTGAGTAAGTCAAGGTTTCTTTGTTGTTAGCAGACAGGCTAATAGAATTTTTTAGAAAATCAACATTTATAATTATACAGTGGCCCTTGATATCTTATAACTGGAAAGAAGTCAAGATAGGGAATTTCTACTGTAGGAGAAAGTTGAGGTGCTTTATCTTTCTGGCCAGTGTCTCTCCTTTAGAAAGATAAATGCCAAGTTTTCCTTTTAATCCAGATGTCTGATTAATGTAGCAAAGAAATTTGGAGATAAGATGTTAGAAGTTAGATGTCAAGATTTATGGATATTAGGCATAAACTAGGTATATTAGAAATTAGAACACTTTTTAATCATTTGACTCAATTATAAAATTGTCACCGAAATATTAAATAGCAATTTTTATTGTATTCTTATGCTTTTTAATAAACTTCTTTATGAGAAAAATTCAAATAAGGTATGGAAAACTAAGAAGAAATCTGAATACACTAATATATATTTAAACAGGCAATTTTTTTTTCCTAGACGATATGAGATTTAATTTGTTCAATTTAATCAGAGAAAACATAACTAGTTTTGGAGTTAGGGTTAGGTTTGGCTACTTCCCTTGAGTAGAGATTTCAATATCTTCTCAGTTGTTTTTCTTCATTCACTGACCAATTTCCAAGTGTACAAAATTTTGAAGACACAGACTATACCTCCTACACACTCAAGCATACTGATTCTAAATGTCCCTGTTTTACATCTTAAATAATCAACTTTGTTCTCTTGTCCACCCTGTTTTGTGCTATCTTGTGGCTCAAAATGAATGCCCAGACCTTACTTTCTTCATCTGACTCAACGAAGCACCATCTGAGATCTATTTTTTATAACTTATCTCTATATAAATACAGGATCAAAAACTATTTATTGAGTATATACTTATTATAGGCCCAGCCAGGCTAGCAGAATAGGAACCAGAGAAAATAATGAATTTGTTATTTATTCTTTGCCAGTTAAGAAAAGGACTTTGAGATGACTTAAAGCAAAATATATTTATGAATTAAGACACTCAATAAAAGATCAAGGATGAGGATAATTAATGAAATAAAAAACTAACCAAAGCTCTGGGTTTATAGGAGACAAGGGTACAAATGCATTACAGAGTTTTTATTTTCTGATAAAAAGATCATATCAATCTATTAACAGAAACAATCCTCCCTAATACTTAACCAAGACAAATTTATGTTATGGGTCTTCATTTTGGGGAAATTAATGTCTTGGCTACAATCTCACTTCACAAGTATCTTACTATATATTACTCTGTTTAAATGGGCTTCCTATTTAGACTATAACCTTCTTGTGGCGGGATCATGTGCTTTAATCTGTTTTCCTAGTATTTCCCCCAGAGTGGGATGTTCAAATGAAAAAATAAATTAATATCTTTAATAGTTTTCTAAACCATTTATTGTTTGGAGGGCGAAATATTCAAACCCAAGAAATAATTTCAATAAAGTCAAACTTATGAGATCCAGGTGGCTTTACTGTGATCTAAATTTATTCACTGAAAAGGTGTTGAAAACCAATAACAAAAAATAAGAGGAGAGAGAGAACTGACATACGTATAGGGGTTAAAAGTCTCCAACTCTGTGGGAGGGGGAGACGAACCATGAGAGACTATGGACTCTGAGAAACAAACTGAGGGTTCTAGAGGGGAGGGGGATGGGGGGATGGGTTAGCCTGGTGATGGGTATTAAAGAGGGCACGTACTGAATGGAGCACTGGGTGTTATACACAAACAATGAATCACGGAACACTACATCAAAAACTAATGATGTAATGTATGGTGATTAACATAACATAATTAAAAAAAAAAAGTCACCAACTCTAAAAGTTAAGAACACAGCAGCTTAGAAGAATATCACTTTGTTTCTCTGGGCACAAAAGATTTTACACCCATAGTGTGATCATTTCAGAGCCATGAGAACAGGAAAAATGATAGCTCTTCCGACCTCATCTCCTTTATTGCCATAGAAACCTGGCAACCAGTACACCAAAGATAAGCCCTGGGTATCTAAATAACCTTAGAATGCAGTACTCTACTGTATCCCATTCTGATCTAAGCCACATAAATTGGACTTCTGTCTTGATTCATCATTTCATAATTCTTTTGATGTTTTTGCCTGCTGCTATAACCTCTTTCTTTCTCAGGAAAGGATTCCATTTCTAAACCCCTAGCCAGTGTTTGAAGCCTTAAACCTTCTTTGTTTATCCTTTTCCCAGTGCTGGATCCTGTTCTTTTTTTCCCCTTTTCCTTCCCTATAATGCTGTGACGTAGGGTATGGTTGGAGAGAAGAGGTATTCTTAGAACCAGTGACTACATTCTATTTACTCATTCATCACCCAATGCCTTGATTTTCTGTTCCCTGCAACCAGATAATACCTCTTAATTTAAACCTGAGTTCACCATGCTCTATTGATGCTTACCTAGTGATGGTTCACCTGCTACTCCCTCCAAAGCCAATCTCTCCAGCTAAATTAGCTCTTCTTGAACCCATTCTAAACTCTACTAATGAGACCTTTCCCCAGATCTGGCTTCTATCTTTGTTCTCTCAAGTTGTATCCCAACATGGATCTAGTATGCTTTGAGTCTGAGTGTACCTGGCTTCCCTGAGTTAATTTGAGTAAATTATTTAATAAGGATTGAAATCTAAGACAGAAGTTAAATGGTTTTGATTGCAAAATTTTTGTCCTCTAAGAGCTCTTTTCAATTTGTCGTGTCAAACCAGAGCTGTCACTGTGGTTGGGAATCTTATTTGGGGAAGAGCTTACATTAAGTGATTATCATAATGTTGTAAGTATAGTAAAAACAGCCTCTTTATTAACTGAAATGTGTTTTTCTACAATCCCCCTTATAAAAGGTCTATAATAGTCAATCATGCTCTCATACCTGCAGTAAAATGCAAAATCTCTCATTAAGATACTTTGTAAAACCAATGAAAAGGAAGTATTTCTTGTAGAAAGATTTGTATCTAACAAATTAATATATCAATTTCTCGGGGTTCTTCTTAACATGGTATTGTGCTAATTTACCAGTTGTTTCCAGGCAGTCTGTTGAATTAACAGATAGAGTGCCCAATCTTGCAGCTGCACAGTCGTAGGGCAATAAGCGCTGGATGAAGCCCATTTATGTGGATACTGAAAAAGCCTCTTCAAAAGGTAATTCTAATGGAGTAATATGGATCCTTTTTCTATGAAAAGATTCTTATTAAAGATTAGTGAAATTTTTCTCCATGTTAGACTTTTGAGCAACCTGATCTTGGTGTGAATGAGGGATATAAGCATTAAGAAGCACACAAGGTCCTTAGTGGAAATGACCTACCAAGAATGGAAACAATCACAAGTAACATCATACTTAATGGTGAAATAATGAATGCTTTCCCCTTAAGACCAGGAACAAAAGGATGTTTACTGTAGCTATTTCTATTCATCATTGTACTGGACAGATCAATTAGGGGGGAAAAAAAAGGAAAGAGAAGAAAAGCAAAGCATCTTGATCAGAAAAGAAGTAAAATTATTTTTATTCAGTAATTTTATTCAGTGGTCTTGAACATAGAAAATTCTAAGAAATTCACACACACTCACACACCAGAACTAATAAATGAGTGCAGCAAGGTTATAGAATATAAGACCAACACATAAAAATTGTATTTTTACACTAACAGTGAACCATCTGAAAGTGAAATTAAGAAATAATTTCACTTACAATAGCATGAAAAGAATAAAATACTGAGGAATAAATTTAACAAAAGAAGTGTAAGACTTGTACACTGAAAATAATAAAACATTTTTGAAAAAAGATCTAAATAAATGGAAAGAAAGCCTATGTTCATGGAATGGAAGACATTATTAATATAGCCGTACTCCCCAAATTGATCCTAAAATTCATATGGAAATGCAAGAGACCTAGGATAGCCAAAACAATCTTCAAAAAGAAGAACAAAGTTGGAGAATCCACACTTCCCAACTTCAAAACTTACTACAAAGCTACAATAATCAAGACAGTGTGGTACTGGTATAAGGAGAGACACATATATCAGTGAAATAGAATTGAGAATCCAGAAGCAAATCCTTACATATTTACAGTCAAAGATGAGAAGACAAATCAAAGGGGAAAGAATAGTCTTTTCAGCAAATGGTGCTGAAACAACTGAATATCTGCATTTAATAGAATTATGTTGAACCACACTTCACACAATGTACAAAAATCAACTCAAGTGACAAAAACAAAAACTAGATGAATTCAACTTCATCAAAATAAAAAAACTTCTGTCCTTTCAAAGGATATCACGAAAGTGAAAAGCTATCCCACAGAATAGGAGAAAATATTTGCAAATCATGTATCTGATAAGGGACTTGTATCAGAATACAGAGAGAACTCTTAGGACTCAACAATACAATGACAACACAAAAAAATGGACAAAAATTTTAAAAGACATTTTCCCAAAGAAAATACATAAATGGCCAATAAGCACATGAAAACGTGTTCAAAATCATTAGTCATTAGAGAAATGCAAATAAAAACCATAATGAGATACCAGTTCACCCCCACTAGAATAGCAGAAATAAAAAAGACAAACAAAAACAAGTGTTGGTGAGGTTGTAGAGAAATCGGAACTCTCATACATTGCTGGTAGGACTGTAAACATGGGGAGTGATGGCTAATGGGTATTGAGTTTCTTTTGTGAAGATGAAAATGTTCTAAAATTAGTGGTGATGGTTGTACAACTCTGTGGGCATACTAAAAGCCTCTGAATTGGGCACTTTAAAAGATTAATTTTATGGCATGCGAATTATATCTCAAGAAAGCTTAATAAATCTTATTTATATCTCAATAAATGTTAATTAACCACAAAATTTTTTTAAAGTGAAAAAAAGGAAATAAGCATAGGTAAGCTAATTATTAAAGAAAAGGTAATATTAAACTCAATTGGGGATGAAATGGAAAGCTTCCTAGACTTACTACATACAGTGCTATACAACATTATGAGGATATAGTTATAACTTAGTTTAATAATTTTCTTTTTTGACTGAGAAGACTATACTTTGAAGAGTGAGTCAGAGAGAAGCAATCTTTTCAGTCAGCTGAGGGGCTGAGGACACAAGTAGAAAAAAGACTATAAGAGACTAACACCAGGACAAAAAGGGTAGGTAATACTGTCTGATGTGAAAGAATTGATTAGGCAGAATTCCCATATTAGTCAATATTCCAATGGAGGGTACAAAGAAAGATTAAGTTTACTTAGTAAAAGAGTTATTGCTAGTGCTCAAACTCTCTATACAGATCAATTAACTTTGCAAATATTTAAGCCTACTCATGTTATTGCAATATATATTGTTTCCAACCTTGGGGAGGGGTGGTGGAACAAGAACATTGTTCCAGGTAACTGGGGCAAGATAAGACTCAGAGATAAAAAGATAAAAACAAAACTAATTTGTAAAACAAAACTAAAGCTTTCATTTGTGAAACATATAAATACTACAGAAAAATGGGGAGTTAAGTGAGAATACTTTGTGAAAAATCTAGTAAGGAGGGAAATTATTTCACTTGGGAGGGGGAAATGGCATTGGCAAAAATGAAAATGAGCACCTCCTGTGGGCATTTGGACTCATATTTAACTACCACTGATTTAATTCCTCAAAACCAGGAATTATCTAATTTAATCCTCAAACTTTGCTGTGATGTGGGTACTTTTAGAGGAGGACGACACACAAAAGGGATCTGACCCAAGTTATCATAATTTTTAGGTATCAGAACTAGGATTCAAACCCAGATCATCTTCTGAGGTTTGTGTTCTTCTACTACACTGGGCTTGGAGGCCAGGGGTGGAGGTGTAATGAGATGGGGCAATGGCAGTAAGGAAATTAGACTAGAATTGAATTCTACTGGGAAAAAATACAATTGGAAATAAATTATCAGATTATACAGAGGATCTTACAGTTATAGAGAGGAAGCATAATATAGTAGACAATTGGAGCCAATGTGATTCAGGAATAGCATGGTGAAAGGGGTGTTTAAATAATATTATCTATGGTGTGCTATATAGTGTGAAATAAAGAGTAAAGACAGCCAGTAGGAAATGGTAGAAGAGTACAATGATATAGTTGTAAAATGATGAAATTAACAGTGGGCAGAGAGAAGAAAAGACATGATCAATATTTCAGAGAAAAATAACTGACAAAATGTGTTGGCTGGTTAGATACAGGACAAAAGGAGCGGAGTTAACATAAAAATGAACAAGTGGAGTCATTCCTTCAAACAGTGGTCCTCCTAATACTTATTAAAAATTATGTGAGTAAAAGTTAAAAAAGTCAAACTCCTGTGAAGTTTATTAACAAATCACATCTGTATATATAATTCTCTCCTTTTCTTTTTAAAACCCTGACTTCATTTCTCATTTATTCATTTATTATTAATCACAATTATCAACTACACAGTATGTGCAAACATTTCTCCCAAATACTTACGTATTGGCATAATCATTGTTTATTATTATTTATCTGTTGTGCTTGGATTCCTTTTATATCCTCTTTGATATGGTGTGCATGGGGGAAGGATAAACTATACCCTTTTTCTTTTCATTCAGCTTTCTGGATCCAATGTCACTAAGCCATAGAGAATCTCCTCCTTAACATCTCGAATGCTTGCTTACTCTCACTACTTCTATGTGGGTAAAGCCCTTCACTGGATCTCACTTGGATTCTTGCAACTAACTCCTAAAATTAGTGTTACCATCAATCAATCAAAAGATAGTATCTACACTACATTCAAGACATGAAATAAAAGTGAATAGAGGAGATAAAAATAATATAACCTCCAATTCTTCTCTTTAAGGAGCATAGAAAATAGTTATAGAAACTAAACTAAACGATCTTCCTATAAAATAACTCAACAATTAAGAGAGCATTCCACACAAGTTGTAATCATCCCATACATTAACATGCTGTTTGTATCATGTAGGCAACCAAATCAGAAATTCAAGTTATATTACAAATGGCAACTTATTTTTGCTGTATTACCAATATTTTAAAGTAGGTTTGTAAGAAGTATTTTTGGCCTGAATTACCTTGATACTATTATGGCTCAATTTTTCTTTGTTTTATCCCTTACTTCTACCTTTCCTCAATACTTGATTCCCAGTAGCCCACACAATTTTTAGTTTTTCCCACTGATCACATTACTACCAATATCTATATACTAGTATACAGATATACTACCAATATCTAATTTATTTGTTCTTTGTAGACAAAATGTAACTGATGCTTCTTTAAGGTCACAGTTAGCTGATGTCACTCAAGGTAAAACTGAATACTTTTAGTCCCATTCCATTTTCTCTTCAGAGTAAATCCAAATCATGCTTCAGGCGATTTTTTTAAAAGACTGACCCAGAGTAGACTGAGCTTAAGTGTCCTCCCACAGTTATGTCCAAAAACTAGTCCTCTATCAGCTGCTGAAGGTCAGCTTAGGCTGCCTGGAGGCTCAGGAGCCCAGCATGGAACAATGGCAGGGAAAGAGCGTTCCCTTCATTCCTTAATTCACATGCAAGTGAGGTGCCAATCAAGTGCTGACAAGCATGGAAAAACCAAAATCAAAAGTGGGTAGAGATACACTTTCAAAAGGAGCAGTTTTCACACATTTTAAGTGATGTTTTTAGTGGTGGTTGTGAACATATCACTAATAATATGGAAAAGGAAATAAAAGCCATAAGAAAAATAATAATAATTTTATATCGGCTAAGGTGATTCAATAAACTAATGAAATATATCTGCTAAAATTGTTTAATGTGTTTCATAAAAAAAATGTATCAACACTCTCACTTTGGCTAAAGAAAGAAATCTGAATGCAAATTGATTTATTGAGCACTGCAAACATGGACGGTAAGGTGAGCTGAGACTGGAAACTGAGCATTGAGACAAGTAAAGCTAACTTATTTCCAAATAAAAGAAAATTTTAAGGTTGCTTGATTTTGTCAAACTATCAGCTAGAAAGACAAGAGCAAAGCACTTTGAAATGACCAACAATGTAAGCAATGGAATCACTTCATCAAAGTGGCTAGTGAAAGAGATGATGAAAAGCTTAAAACTGTATTGTTTTTAATGACAGTTAATTTTCAAAAATGAGTTTGAATTTTAACAATATAAGGCAAAAGTAAGCTTCATTATTTGTAGATGTCTTTCTGAATGAATTTGGTAAATGCGTTTTAGTTATGACTACTAATTCTATCATATATAACACAGAATTTCTAAAAACAGAAATTTAAGACTTTGTAAATGAAGGTTTAATAACTAACTTTGTATATTGGAACTACTTCAATACACAGAAAAGATAACATTGGACAGATACATTTTTAAAATTCATTGCCAACGCATAAAATAGATAGTTCTTCCTGTCTTCCCTTTGTCTTTAATGAGTGAATGCTGGAATTGCTACCAGAGCTGTCTTAACGTCTATTTTTACAAGGATCACAGAAAGTTTAGAGAATTAGAAATTTGGGTTGTTACCATATGTCATTATAAATGCAGTGAAAAGGATATTTTTAGTATCACTTTTCTCATTATTTTAGTAAACTGTATACTGTTTTTATGAAGTTAGGTCTGATCAAGTTCCAAGATTTACTACCATAAAATGAGCATTGGTTTTGAAAAGAAACCTCTTAATTATAATGAAATTTTCAGGAGAAACTTAACAATTTAAAATAGGGCATAATCATAAATGTTCTCAGTTTTCAAAACAACAATTAGGAAAATATGAAAGTCCTACAAATATTTTGTGCTCTAAATGTAAAACTAATTTATTTTCAGATATCTATTAGCAGCACATTTAATTTTAACAGTTATTCACAATTTTACTTTAATTAAATGGCAAGATACATTTTATAATATGATAATATGAGAGTGGTACAAAAACAAACTCCATGCATTCAAACATGATACTACAAACTAGGACGGCTCCAAAAAGAAGGGGGATGGAAGAGAGAGCAATTGCAAGAGAGAGCAATTGCAAGAGAGAGGGAGGGAGTGCACAGACAGCCTTTAAGCAGGAGTAAAATTTTATGACAATTCAAAAAAAGTCAAAGTTTACTGAAAGGATTTAATGTACATTGAGACAAAATTCTAAAACATAATTTAAGATGTTCACAATTCACTTTTCTGTAAAGTTAATATTAAAATTTGAATCCATGAAAAACAATTTTATACATTACACTAATTTTGAAAAATCCCAAGAGAATAAATATTTGTCAACATTTTAAACACCATGACTTTTCCCCCAAGAATATCAGGGAAAATAGGAAAGAATATTATTCAGCTTTCGGAAAAAAGCAAAGGCTTAAAAATATTTCAATGGTTTTGTTGTTTCTTTAACTATGCTATCTTTTAAAAGTCTTTTTGAAATTAAGTAGAAACATAATGGCCTTAAATGTATTAATCAAGCTTTGTCAAAAATTTATGTATAACTCATTAGTGGTTTTAGTTATTGTTATTGTTATTTGCTTAGAGGAATCTGTTTTATTAGGTCAGGAACCACTTTTTCTTCATTTGCCACCATGTGTATGCCCCTAATAACATACCCCCATTAAAGTTACTTCACAAAAAGTAGCAAATATTATGAAGTTGAGATAATCGCCACTAATATTTTAAAACCTAAACAAGGTACATTACATTAAATAGACTTCTCAGTCCTGGTGTTGCCTGACAGATATGTGATGTGCCAGTGGTTATATTATATTCCTCCTCCCATGCATGCACCTCCTGCAGAGATAGCAGACTACAGAAGCTGACCCTTACTGAGACCATCTTGTCTCTCTGACAAAGCTCCTTTTTAACTTCTTACTTACTGGTTACTTCCTGTGATGGAGAAAAACTTTAGCTCAGCTTGTGATAATTTCACAGGCCCTGAGGACCCTGACCCTAATAGCCTCAAGGTCAGAAGTCAAGTCTTGTTCTGAAACATCTGTGTGCTTTATATTAAAGTGGAACAAAAGTGGAGAAATATCCACCAGTGTGTGACAAGAAGGACAGGCAAAATAGGACTGACACACTGGTCATCTGTTACTCTGTCATCTTAAGTTCATTTTAAAAACTATCCAATATTCACTTAAATTCCAAATTTGATGTACAAAAGGCTTTTATAAACTGTCTTAAAGTAAAAAAAAAGGGGGGAGGAATTTATGTTTAACAGTAATCTGGAATTTGGGTAGTCTTGCAGGCTTTAGAAATATTTTAAGTTACTCTACAAGCTGATGAAATTTCAAGGTTTAAGTAATTTAATGGCTGACAAAGAAAATGTAAGGTACATTATATATGCTATGTGTGTATGTGTGTGTGTATATAAAGATCTATATCTGTAGGGGCTAGAAGAACCATCTGAAAGACAACATTCACATACTAGTATGTTAAAGAGCTATCTTAAAATATCTATTATATATTAAAATAAATGCAGCAGAATTAAAAGTACTTGAAAATAATTTCTAAAAGTAAAATCCATTTAGTAAAAGATTTAACTTATATATCAATCTTAAGAGAACATAAACATTTGTGAATTTAGGTCAGCTAAAATATTCCCAGGTGTCACCACCAGTTTTATATCTAAATCATGTGGGTGAGCAATAAGGTATGAGGAGGTTGAAAAGGCCATGGAAATATATTTAATTTCCACAACAAAGAGAAACGCACACCAAAGTTTTGAAACAAAAGCTAGACAACAATGTTGTGCCTGCTTTTAATGTTCATGTTAGGCTATTTGGATTTAAAATTATCAAATGCACTTTTATCAAATTAATCAGTTTATTATAGCACTGTTACCTCCTTGTAACATAAGGTTTATGGACATGTAGGCATAAATTCTTCATTAGTGCATTTTTGGTATTGATTATATCCCATTAACCATTCATACTGGCACAAGGTGTGGTACTTGTAACACTGCATATGATATAGACAAAATTTTAAAATCTTGATAATTTTTTCTATAATGTACACAATCTTAACTCCAAGAATCAGATTTTTTGAAATGTGAAGATTTTTACAGCCAAACAATGAATTCCACTTAGCAGATTAATGGAAACCTTCTGATAGTTTAAATACTAATTACATGAATTCTTATCAAGTATTAAGTACTGACTTGTGGATATAAAAGTTAAAGATAAACGAAAGAGTCTCCAATATTCAATAGGTCTCTTGAAATTTTAAACATTTTACAGATAACACATGCTTCAATAGTTGTACATATAACACAGGAAGCAGAATTATCATCAAATGTATGAAAATGCTCTATACTGTAGAAATTAAGAAGTAATGTGTAAATAAAGAATAGGCAAAAAGCTTTCTGGTTAGCAGTGAAAAGCTCTGCCACAATAAAATAAATACACATTTCTTAAGCATTATAAAATTATTTACTTACAATATTTTGTTTTCATCCTTTTTAAAGTAATTTAAGTAATGATATCAATTAAAAGTGAGTGGGGGAGGATAAGCCTGTAAAGCGTTTGGGAATTAAAAACAGAGTTAAATGTACACTCACCAGTTCAACGAAAGCAAGTCCTCCATAGCTGTGAGCAACAAAAAACACATTCTCAGCTGCAGACCGGGCTATGAAATGGTCCCACACATAGATTGCATGTTCTTCAGGAGAACCATTTTCCTAGAAAGAAAACAAATATCATATATTATGTACTGTATCTAATTATTATCATAGTAATCAAAAATTAAATTATATGCTTGCTACATAGCCTAAGAAATAAGATAGTTATAGCTCACTGAAAATAATACCAATGCAAAAGAATTGTCACTGAAAATTCAAATTAGAGAATAAATTATTCAAGTATTAGTAAATTACTGCTAAGCTTAATTGCTACCATAATCTTCAGAAACAAAATATTCAAAATATTGCATCCTGGTATATCTGAGATATTAAAATATACATGTATGTACTTGAGAATTGTATAGCAGAAAGTTACAGTGGTCTTATGATAGAAGAGTGTAACACTAAAAAATTCAGTTACATTTCTATATTTACATCTGAGAATATTTCTATTATAAGAAATATAAATCTGAATTATTTGATTTTATAAAATTTGAAGTATCTATAAGCTGAAAGCAGAAAATTACTAACAAATACTCTCTATTTAAATTATTTAAAAATATACTTTTTTGTAAGTGTTTTCCATACACATTTTATTTCTAGAACTGGGAGAAATCTAAACATATAAACCCTGTATTTCTCCTAACCTGCTAAATCCTAATAAATGTATGTATGTTGCTTTAATTCCAAAGGTTCTATAATAATTTCATTTTGTTGGGGCGCCTGGGTGGCTCAGTCGTTAAGCATCTGCCTTTGGCTCAGGTTATGATCCCAGGGTCCTGGGATCGAGCCCCGCATTGGGCTCCCTGCTCAGCGGGAAGCCTGCTTCTCCCCCTCCCGCTCCCCCTGCTTGTGTTCCCTCTCTCGCTGTGTCTCTCTCTGTCAAATAAATAAATAAATAAATCTTTAAAAAAAATTTCGTTTTGTTTTATTTATTTTGATAGTTGACACATATTGCAGTTAAAGCTTAAACCTGGATAATGTGGGGGAAAAAACCCAAAGAGCTAAATAATACTGACCAAAAAACAAACTGATAAAAACTAAAGAAAATCATGAAAACACTTTGTGTAAGTACTTCCTCGAAGCTTTAACACTAAAGACTAACTCCCTAAAAATGTTATGGTATTAGACAATGAAGACAATTTATTCACATTTTTCCTCTTAGAAATTTTATAATATCATATTAAGGTCCAAAACATGACTTCCCTTGCCACCTAGAAGCTATTGTTCCCTGATGTCTAGTTCTACCCCAGATTTTTCTTCAGTGCTCCAAACCCATATATCCAAGTGCTTGACAGTCATTTACTTTTTGATGTCCCACAGATAATTCAAACTCAACCAGTTCAACATTGCACTAGAAATTTCCTCTACAATCCTGTGTCACTGTCTTTGCTCCCCACCTCCAGGCAAAATCTGGGCATCTTTTATTTATCTCTTGTTCAAATTCCACATATAATCAATCATTAAAACCCTGTTGATTTTGTCCCCAGCTGTATCCTAAATCCATCCACTTCTCTCTCTTCTCATTTCCTCTGGCTTAGCTCAAACCATTATCATTTCACATGTGGATGACTACAATGGTTCCCAGTCCATTTTTACTGCCTTTAGGATTGCCTACTTAAATGCTCTAATTCTGTAATAAAAACAAACTTTTAAAAATGCAAATATGAACATGTTGCCATGTTATTCACCTCCTGCTTATTAGATGCTTCACAGCTGATTCATTGCCCTCAGGACAAGTTCAAACTCAGTATGATATTTAAGACCTTTCATAATCTGGCTTCTACCTTCAACTGCATCTCTTAACACTGCTCTGCAATATAAGGTGACCCAAAAGAAACCCTTTTCCCCCAGTAGGAGACCACAGAGAACACACTCTGTGTTCTAATTGCAGGGAACAACTTCCAGTAACCTAACTGTGCCAAACTTTCTTTTCTCTGTGCTATTTCCTTTGTTTAGAAAGTGATTCCTGCGCTCTGCCCTCACTTCACCCATCATCTTCACCCGCATAATTCGTACTTGTTTTTCAAACTCAAACAAGACATCACCTTCTGTCAAAAGTCTTCCCTATCACCCCTAAGGCTGGGTAATGTCCTACAACATCTTGTGCATGCTCCCATTATTACACTGAATAATTTGTATTGTAATTGCTTGTTAGATTCTCAGTCTTGAGGCCAAGAGCTCTGTCTTGTTCATTACATCATTAAATTTGTATAATAAATAAATAATGAAAATACAACATTTATCTTCAGGATGATTGCTTACAACCTTGTAGTCATACACTAAAATACAAATATGCTTTTAAAGACACCTATTGGCAACATACATATGAAATTACCCACAGTTAAAGTATATAAAATAAATAAAAATATAAATATAAATAAAAGAATGGTAATTGGAAAGAAATCCATGTAGGGCATTTTTGGCTTTAATAATTTAACTTACATTAGTTTAAAAAGTAGGAAATGGTTATTATAAAAATCAGCATAGTGGTTAACTCTAAGGAAGAGAGACAGAGTTGTGAATAGGAAATAGACTTCCAGTGGCTGGCAGTGGTGCATTTCTTGACTGGAGGGGTAGTTACACAGATGTATTCTTTATAGTTACAGTCAAATTGACTAATACAAACTTAGCACTTTTCCGTACATGTATGTAGAGAGACCACAGAATTTACAAACTTTTGAGAGTGAAGAAAGGTACTATCAGTTATTGTATGAGAAGAACAGGTCTAAATTGGGACTACCCAGAGAAAACACACACCCCGGTCACCCTAATTATATCTTACAATGAAAGAAATGTAAAAACAAAACAGGAAGACAGATAACAGAGGTTCCACCTGCTGACAGTAGGCAGAACTATCTTACATAACTTGATGGATCTAAACATCTTTATACGGAGAAAATAAAAACATAGAGGAGATTACTCTGTCCCCATTAGGTTTTCTGCTGGAAGTAGAGGTGTAAGGATGATAAAAAGTAAGCTATGATTCTGGCCTTTAATGTGTTTGCAATTGCATAAGAGTGTTAACACATAAAGATATAAGGGGTAGTAATGTGTGAGGAGTATTACTTTCTCTATTCCTGGCAGACTGTCTCGTCATCCAGTCCAATGGACCTGTCATAAATCCATACAATGTGCCCTCCGTGAGGTCCTCCATGCTTTCCTCTCACAGTTACCAACTTTTCTGTTACACTGTTGACACCTGATCTGTCCCATCCTTTCCATTCCCAGATCACTTTGGGTCCTCTTACAAGATTCCTAACTATTCTCATTTCTTTTTTTTTTTTTTAAAGATTTTATTTATTTATTTGAGAGAGAGAGAATGAGAGACAGAGAGCACGAGAGGGAAGAGGATCAGAGGGAGAAGCAGACCCCCCGCCGAGCAGGGAGCCCGATGTGGGACTCGATCCCGGGACTCCAGGATCATGACCTGAGCTGAAGGCAGTCGCCTAACCAACTGAGCCACCCAGGCGTCCCACTATTCTCATTTCTAGTAGATTTTTCCTTTACTGTGTTGCTAGATCAATCTTTCTGAAAGCTGGCCCTGATCAACCACTCTCCAGCCCTAAAAAGTCATTTACTGAAATGGTCCCTAATGCCTACAAAATAACTGGAATTCTTAGCCAACATCTCCTCTAAATCTACCTTTCAAGTCTTCCTTCTCACTATTTCCCGGGACCTTATTCATGCTCCAAGAAAATCTGGACTACACATTAATACAGATGATTACCAACTTACAGTGGTTTGACTTAATGATTTTTTGACTTTACAATGATACGAAAAAACACACATTCAACTGTACTCCAAATTTTGAATTTTGATCTCTTTCTCAGCTAGCAATCTATGGTACAATCCTCTCTCATGATGCTGGGTGGTGGCAGTGAGCCACAGCTCTGTCAGCCCCATGATCACTATGGTAAATAACCAATACACTCAACAACCATTCTGTATCTATACAACCTTTCTGTTTTTCATTTTCAGTACAGTATTCAATAAATTACACTTTATTATAAAATATAAAATATACACATATGTTTATAAATTATAAAACAGGCTTTGTGTTACATGATTTTGCCCAATTATAAGCTAATGTGAGTGTTCTGAGCGTGTTTAAAGTAGGCAAGGCTAAGCTATGCTGTTCTGTAGGTTAGGTGCATTAAATGCATTTTGATTTACAACATTTTCAACTTACAATAGGGTTTACTGAGATGTAACCCCATTGTATGTCAAGGAAGAGCTATAGTCTGAAAACCCTAGACAAAGTTCTACCATGAAAATTCAGTCTGGGATTTCATGGTGCAGCTCTGATTAGGCAAAACTGAAAAGCAGAGAACACATCCAAGACAGCAGTTCAGTAATTCATATATGAAGTGATAAAGACTGTAATACTACTCAGGGTGATAGCAGAGTGAATGGAAAAGAAGGGACGGAATGAGTCATTACAAAGGAACAATCAGCAAAACTTTGTGACTCATAGGATATGAGGGAAACTGCCAATGAGGCCCAAAGGACCCATCTACGACTAGAGGAGAGCTAAGAACCAACAGTTCTTTCCACCATTCACAAATAAGACTACTGTTTTCAGAGATTAGTATCATAGTTGAGTCTTTCTCTCAACAATCTATGGAGTCAATAGCTGTTAAGAGTGGCCTGTCAGCAATAGGAAAAAGAAAGCTCAAGTATCCATGTGCCCCAAGTGCTTAAACATTTTCAGCCTGATTTTAAGGTTATCGAATTACTCTCTAGCTTTAGATTTTAAAACCAAATGTTCTAAGAACTGAGAGGCAACTGAATAAATGCCTACAATACCCAGTAAAGGGAGGAGGGCATCTATAGTCACAACTAAATAATTACACAAGACTATTCTGAGCCACACTTGCCATCTATTGACCCAAAAATATATAGGGAAGCACCAGCCATTCCTTTTTAGTGGGAGCCCTGTAGCAGCTCCTGTAGCAGACCAGACAGCCTTCCAGGAGTTACTGTCTTTGGACCATGAAATATTAGTTTGGGAGTGAGGGAATCAGACTCACCTTGGGCAGATTCAAGAGTTATCCTGCCTTAGAAGTCTTATATTGCACAGAAGCTAATAACCTCTTGCAATAACTCCATAGGCATGGCTTCCAGGATACCTGCCTGCAAGGAACATGGCCAATTACAAGAGTTACTAGCCTCAGGGAAGATCAAAAAGATCAAAGCTTTGGTATTTATAGTTCGTTATAATTTCTTCTAATTCAGAAGCAGTTTACCAATCAGGGGTCATTTTCTACCATAGGCAGTGTTCCGTAGCAACAACGCACTTACTGTGGATGCTATGGTATGCTTCCCAGAATCCCCTTTAGTTATACAGTACTCATTTCCTGAGTTGTTGCAAGTGTTAGCAGTTAACAGCTTTAGCTGAGGCACTCTCTAGGAACTGCTCTCAGCCAAAGGAAGTTATTTAGCCTAAAGTTATGATCCCATTTCTGAGGCAACTTACACCCCATGATGGGTCAAAATGACATGGATCTGTAAAGGCTCTAGCTCTTGCCTCGAGGCAAGACATCTCTGAAAAGCCATCCCAGATCCAGAGATCAACGTGGAATTAGATGAAGCCTTTGTTCCAACTGTACTGCAATTCAACCTCTTCTGCCAAATTCTATTTTTTAAACTCCCCTACAGGTGCTGATTCCAAGAGAACTCCCCAACAAACTTCCTGCATGCACCTTCAGAATCTATTTTCTGGGAAAACCAATTTAAGACACCACCTTATCAGACTTCCAGGGATATAGAGCTAGAAAGTCAACTAAAGATCAAATTCTCATGTAGAAGGGGAAAGGTTTTGCTAACTTTTGACCCACAATATCTTATAAGAAATACATGGAAAATATATATCTATTTACATATATTATTAACCTGATTATGTTTAAAATTACTGCAAAATATTGTTGGTTCAAGTTTACCTATCACCTCTACTATTAGCCAGGTGGCTTAAATTGAATCCTGTACTATTTCACTGGTTCTTCTCCATCCTGCTATTTCTTTAATCTGCCATGGCACTTCTCCTTCCTTCTAGAATATATGCAATTTGAAGGTAGATTCTGTTTTGGATTTGGATAAGAAGTATAATACAAGGCACGCTATGGGCATTTAATAAGTAACTAACAATACTGTTGACAAAATATTATGAAGAATGTTTCAAAACTAAGACAAAGGAGTATTTACAATCCATTTCAGGAATCTAGCTTCTAATAATCTGCAATGTGGCAAAAGATTGATGCTCGAAGATGTTCATCACTGTCTCATTTATAAAAGCAAAAATCTGAATAAAGCTTAAGTGTCCAATAATGCAGAAATAAATATTTAAGTAAATTATAATTAATCTAAAGAAACATTATAAGCTATTCAATGAGTTTATAAAGTAATATATGCAGTTCATCTAATTTTACATGTGGCATAATTTTCACTCTATTAAGAGGCTTGAAAAAGATAGAAGGAATCAAAAATATTAAAAGCAGCTGAGCTGCCTACAGGTAGTGGAATTATGAGTATTTTCTACTTTTAGCTTCTTCACATTTTTCTGAACTTTTCAAAATTTCTACAAAATACATGATTTTTATAATAAAACAAGTGAATGACAAAGAAATTTAAAAATCCTACTGAATGACTACTGCTGGCTTCTTAGGGGGAATCAGCATCTGAGCAGAGTCTTTACATCTTCATATCTAACAAATATCAAATCAGAAGGGTTGTTTCAAATGGGTTTAAGAGTAAAAAATGATAGCTGAAAGTTTGATAGTAACTAAAGAAACCAAAAACCCACAAAAATTAGAAGAGCACACACAGTGCAAAAGTCTGAAACTACTGTTACTGAGCAAGATGAGTGCAGCACTACATTTAAAGCACAATAACAGACAGAAACAATAGTGTTCCTGAATCATCAAAACAAAGTTAACGATGTCAAATGAATTCCATTTTTTGAAGGACTAGGGACATACAATTAAGGGACAGTTTTATTCAAAATATTATTTTATCAACAAATGGTGTTGGGAAAACTGGATAGTAGCAACATGCAGAAGAATGAAACTAGACCACTTTCTTATACCATACACAAAAACAAATTCAAAATGGTAAAAGGCTTAAATGTGAGACAGGAAACCATCAAAATCCTCGAAGAGAACACAGGCTGCAACCTCTTTGACCTCGGCCATAGCTAGACACGTCTCTGTAGGCAAGGGAAACAAAAGCAAAAATGAATGACTGGACTTCATCAAGAAAAAAGCTTCTGCACAGTGAAGGAAACAACAAAACTAAAAGGCAACCTTTGGAATGGGAGAAGATATTTGCAAATGACATATCTGATAAAGGGTTAGTATCCCAAGTCTATAAAGAACTTATCAAACTCAACATCCCAAAAACAAATAATCCAGTTTAAAAATGGGCAAAAGACATGAATAGACATTTCTCCAAAGAAGACATCCAGATGGCCAACAGACACATGAAAAGATGCTCAACATCACTCATCCTCGGGGAAATACAAATCAAAAGTACAATGAGATATCACCTCACACTAGTCAGAAAGGCAGAAATGAACAATACAGGAAACAAGAGGTGTTGGCAAGGATGCTGACAAAGGGGAACCATCTTGCACTGTTGATGGGAATGCAAACTAATGCAGCCACTCTGGAAAACCGTATGGAGGTTCCTCAAAAAGTTAAAAATAGAACCACCCTACAATTCAGCAACTGCACTACTAGGTATTTACCCAAAGGATACAGAAATACAGATTCCAAGGGATATGTGCACCCTGATGTTTATAGCAGCATTATCAACAACAGCCAAACTATGGAGAGAGCCAAATGTCCATTGACTGGTGAATGGATAAAGAAGATGTGGTATGTGTGTATACACACACACACACACACACACAAACACATATACAATGCAATATTAGTCAGCCATAAGAAAGAATGAAATCTTGCCACTTGCAACAACATGGATGCAACTAGAGGGTATTATGCTAAGTGAAATAAATCAGTCAAAGAAAGAAAAATACCATATGATTTCACTCATAGGTGGAATTTAAGAAACAAAACCAGATGAACATAGGGGGGAAAAAGAGAGAGGCAAACCAGAAAATAGAGTCTTAACTACAGAGAACAAACTGAAGGTTGCTGGAGGGGAGGTGGGTGGGGGAATGGGTTAAATGGGTGATGGGGATTAAAGAGGGCACTTGTGATGGGCACTGGGTGTTATATGTAAGTGATGAATCACTAAATTCTTCACCTGAAAGTAATATTACACTGTATATTAACTGACTGGAATTTAAATAAAAACTTGAAGAAAAATATTATTTAAAAAAAAGGTGATAAAGGAGATAAATCTTAGCTATAACAAAGTTGTCTTTCATATGTGACTATTTCCCAAGGCTTTCACAAAATTATAGCTTTTTACTATTCATTTTTTAAGAGAGCCAGATCCCCACCATTTTGAGATAAAACAAATTCTGCCGAATATTTGCTGCCCCCTACTATATCACTAAAATCCCAATTTTATGAATGAGATGATGGTGTTCTTAGGTAATTTTGTGTCATTTCCAATCTGCAGCCCACACTACGCCCACAACCATTACATATTTACAAACCATAATCTGGAGAGTGTCTATTTTGAAACTATACAGATTTCAATAAGAAAGACTTTCTAATATGCTTCAATTACAGAAATGCAAACATACTAAATCTTCTCTATAGGTTTCTCCATGAATTTCACACCAGAGTTCATTTTGTATTGAGTAACTTCAAGCTGGATGATTTTAGAATACATAAATACACAAAGCGCATGAAAAGAAAAGAAGTGAATCTATTAATTAGAGTTTGCTGGTGCCAGAATGCATAGGATATTTACACTGTGGAACTGGGCTGTACTCAGAGTACAGGTTGGATTTCCTGATGTACTCTTGCCATCATTAATTGTTAAATGCCAAAGAGAAGTGATGCAATAACCGAAGCCTTATCACGTATGCCAGATTCTACTACCTAGTCATTGCAAAGTCTGCATTTATGATGGACTACCTGAGCTGATAACACATGGAATTATCTAAACAACATTTGCATATTTGTGTAATTATTTTCTAAGGTTAATTAGCTCCTGTAAAGCATTTCGCCCTTTGAGACTGCTTGCAGTGACAGGTTCACATATTTTCTGAACCACTGCCAAATCTGACAGATTTTTTTCTTCAGCTAACCTGTTGCTACAAAGTTATAAAATGAAAGCTCCTAAAATATATACTCTAAACTTACAATTGATTTTAGGAAAAGTAAAATGAAAGCTTAATGAATTTGAAGGTTTTTAAATGTCCAATTTTAAAATAAAAATGTCAGAATTATTTTTTTATTTCACATAAATCTTTCTGTGATTATATTGGTAAGCATCTCTACTAAGAAAATTATGAATACTGGGGCGCCTGGGTGGCTCAGATGGTTAAGCGTCTGCCTTCGGCTCGGGTCATGATCCCAGGGTCCTGGGATCGAGTCCCGCATCGGGCTCTCTGCTCCTTGGGAGCCTGCTTCTCCCTCTGCCTCTCTCTCTCTCTCTCTCTCTCTGTCTCTCATGAATAAATAAATAAAATCTTAAAAAAAAAAAAGAAAATTATGAATACTAAAATCTAGCATTTTGGATGTTAAACTAGCACATAGCCTATGTCACTACTTTTAGTTGAGTCACGTACGTCACACAATACATACACTCCTACCCCCACCCACAGTCCTTAGCACTATCACTGATTTGCTATTTACACTGGAAACATCAACCAGAGGAAGAACACTAATATAAAATCTACACCTTTTTTTTTTTAATCTACACCTTTTTTTAAGCAAAATTTACAAATTAAGGTGCATTATTTTACAAAGCTAAGACTTTCATGAGGTAAAATGAAATCTCAACAAAATCTAAATGGAGGCAGAAAACCCACGTCAAATGGATTTTTGAGGATGCAAAAATGTACATTACCATCTTGTACCCAACTGATCCACAGGTACAAGATGAAAGAAAATTTATATTTTTAGAAACTGGCCAATTCGGTACTCTTCCAGAAGAAATGAAATACAAACACCATCTGAGCCAAAACCTAGAAAGATACACACAAGGAAATTATGCTTTAGCTTTAAGCTTTTAGATGATTCTGTTAAGTCCTTTGTACATAAACAAAGTATAAATTGTACATTAGTACAGAACAAGCATTTATAAGAATAGTTATGTGTTGGGCGCCTGGGTGGCTCAGTTAGTTAAGCGACTGCCTTCGGCTCAGGTCATGATCCTGGAGTCCCTGGATCAAGTCCCGCATCGGGCTCCCTGCTCGGCAGGGAGTCTGCTTTTCCCTCTGACCCTCCCCCCTCTCATGTGCTCTCTCTCTCTCATTCTCTCTGTCTCAAATAAATAAATAAAATCTTTGGGGAAAAAAAAAAGAATAGTTATGTGTAAAATATATTTTATGTCACATGAGATGTAATTTAATTTCAATCCATTTAAATAATTAGGATTAAAAATTTATCTTCATTTTGGCATATTTTAAATGTGTGATCTTTAAAAAACAGTGTATGCATTTGTGTTTATCAGTGATTAAAGGACTAAGGGTATATATGAATGCATAAAAACTAATGCTATAGCATACATACAATGAAAACATTTTCAAAAACAAAGCACCATTATTTTGTTTCTAAATATTAAATTGATCCATATGAAGTTACCAATATTAGACATTTCTGACCCTAAAAAGTGTCAATTTCATAAAATTCAATCTTAAACATAATGAAAATAGACAAAAGAATCAATAAGCTAGAGATATCTTACAGCTATCAACTTTTGCCTTGACATTTTTAGGTGTCAAGATATTACTGACAGCTATCAATCTTAAAAGACAGATTCAAGGCTATGTTACTTGTCAATATGGCTACATTAATAAATTATAAATGGCTACAAACAGAACAAAGATAACTGACAAGGGATCAGTATTCAGAACTGTATCAAACATATTTGAATTTCACATATCTTAAGCTTAGCATGCCCAAAAGTAAAATCTGAATTGGTTTCCTGACTCCCCATTACCTGTTTTCCTTCAGTCTTTCTCATCTTGCTAAGTGGTATCTCCATCCACCAGTTTTCCAAGCCAAAACTCTAGAAGTCATCCTTGATGTTTTCCTTGTCTCCTATCTCTCATATTTATCCAATTCAATTTATCATCCAAAATGTTTCTAGAATCCATAAACTTCTCCTAATTTCTGTTCTTACTATCTCAGCCCAAGTTACCACTGTATTTTGCATAGGACACAAACCACTTGAACTGGCTATATCCTCTTCCTCATTTAATGTTTATAATGACATTATGACATAGATACTCCAAATATTCAAGTTTCCAGAGCATAATTTGCCCAGTGTCATACAAATTGCCAGATTGCAAGCTGACCTGTCTGGTGCTAGCATCTGAACTGCTATGCTATACTACCTTACTACCTATCCTTTTAAATCATACTGGGCTAAATAAACCTTGTTTGTTGTTTTTTTTTTTTAATCTGTTTCAATATAAAGTTTAAACAATAATTAACTAACAAGAAGTTAGTAAAAAATAGATAAGCAAATAATTACGGTCCATTATTTATGGAAATGGTGCCAAATGTTTTGTGATTGGGCCATAATTGCCACAAAATGGGGGTAACCTGGAATGGGAGGCAGCTAGAGCTGGTAGGATTCTTAGATTCCAAAACTATGCTATTAATGAGTTCTATTCACTCTAATAAATTTAGCCTTTCTTCTCTTAGTGCAACCTACAGTGCAATCATAACAATGCTTCTATAGCCCATATTAAGGCAGGTGCAGATTGAAATCCTTTATAAATGGTAACTCATTTAACCTGGACAATGTACTATTATTATTCCCATAATTAGATGAACAGGCAAAGGACAATTAAGAAACTTACTCAAGAAAACTGCTAGTATATGGCAGAGCCAGAGTTCAAACCTAGGTAGTCTGACCCCCATATATGTAATTTTAATAAATGTATACTGCACTGCTGAAATACATTTAATATCCTTCCCACTATGTAAGCATAACCAAAGTTGCTGCTCTTTGCAACAATGAACCAAATGGCGAAGGGCTTTTAAGAAAAAGGGACGAGAATGTTACTTATATAGATAACATGTACAGGTGGGCCAGGTTCATATGAAAAAAGAGTCTTTGTGAAATGAAAAAGCTTGTTTTCTGAAAGTTAAACATATTCTTCTTTTCCTTGAATAGCTTCTACCACCTTATGAGAGAGAAACAACCTAGTTTCTTAAGACCTAGTATTAATTTTCTGCCATTTATTCATCCACAACAAAGAAAAAGGCTAAGTGAAAGAAGCTAGACAAAAAAGGTACATATTATATGATTTGAATGATAGGAAATTCTAGAAAAGGCAAAACTATAGTGTTAAAATGTAGATTAGCAGTTGGCAGGGTCAAAAAATGGAGGAGGGAGGAATCTGACTGCCAAAGGACACAAAATAAAGGTTTTTGGGATTATGAAAATGATTTTCTACCATGATGGTTGTGATAGTTACACAATGGTATACACTTACCAACCACATCTAACTGTATACTTAAAATTGGTACAATTTACAGTATATAAATTATATCTCAATAAAGTTGACAAAAAGAAAAGAAAAAAAATCAAATGGTAAATCTTTTTTCCTAAGCAGAGTTCATGAAACCTACTGTAAATAAAGTTTTATTAGAATAGAGCCATGTCCACTTGTTTATGTATGATGCTTTTGCCTTATAACAGTGGAGTTCAGGAGTCATGACAAAGTCCATATAGCCTGAAGGATTAAATTAGTTACTCTCCAGCTTTTTAAGAAAGCCTGTCGACCCTCACTCTACATACTTATGATCTCAGTTCCAGCTTAGAACAGCAAATTAAACATCCATATCTGACAGCATTATCTCTCCAAACCCACAAAAACTATAGTAAAAGATTTTTTTTTTCTTACAAAGACATAAATCCACAAGGCCTACGAGGAAAAGGCAGGGGAGAAAACACTATGACATTTTGGAAGATGGAGAGCAGACAGAAGAATGGTAACCAATTCAGCAGGTCTAAGAAAGTCAAATCCCAAGCTGGCCATGGGGAAAGCTGAGCATCAACTCCATTTATGCTGCAAAATTCTCTAAAGCACAGGGATAGGATTCTAGGTATCTCAGGATTGAAGGAAAGTAGGATATATGTAATGAGGCTTCCTGAAAGTAGTTGTTTTCCTGTCTTCCATTATCTTTACACATCCTGACAGGAGAGACTTTGAAATGGGTTTATCAGTAACATATGCAAACTGAACGTAGAATGTGGTGATGTGCTTTCTCTCTTTTCCCCCAGCCTTCATCCCTTCTAAACTTCCAGACTGTAAGCAGTCAGATCCTCGGTCTTTAGGCAGAAGACTGCTTTGAGAAAGAAGACTTTCTTTGAGAAATCAAACTAGGCTGACTACACTAAAAGTTCTAAAGACACAGATGAAGAGAGAAAGACAAATACTATGTGATCTCACTTATATGTGAAATCTAAAACCACAACAACAAAAAACCCCAATATTGAACTCACAGAAAGAGAATAAACTGATGGTTGCCAGGGGTTGGGGGTAGGAGAAATGTATGAAGGTGGTCAGAGGGTCTAGACTTCCAGTTATAAGATGAGTAAATTCTGGACATGTAATAAACAGTATGACCATAGTTAACAATACTATACTGTATGTTTGAAAATTGCTAAAAAGGTAGGTTTTAAAAGTTCTCCCCATCAAAAAAAAAAATGTAACTAAGTGAGCTGATAAATGTGCTAACTTTATTGTGGTAATCATTTTGCAATGTATACATACATAAAATCACTATGTTGCATACCTTAAACTTACACAATTGTTATATTTCAATTATATCTCAATAAAGCTGGAAAAAATTCCAACACACCAAAAGAGAGAGAGAGAGAGAGAGAATGAGAGAGAGAGATACAAATTGGTGGGGGTGGGAGTGGTAGAAAATTCTCAGCAACTAGATTACTCAGACTGCCTACAATGAAGCTCAAACGTCATAAGCCCCATCCATATGCTTACAGGTTCCAACTAGCTTTTTAATGCCCACTAATAAACATGAACAGACTGCCAAACATTACTGGACATATGAAGAAAGCCTGCAATACAAAATATACACACCAGACTAAACTGAAACTTTGATGAAAGAAGAAAATTTCAAAAACACCACCATTATCTTTAGAGAGATGAGAGAAGATAGTACATGCATAAAACAAGAACAAGTGTATTATTAAAAAGAGATATTCAAAGAATAAAGAATTCTTGCAAATTAAAAGCAAAAAATAGCAGAAAGGAAAAATTTGATAGAGAAATTAGATGATTAAGTTAAGGAAATCTAGAAGCAAAAGATATAAAAAATAGAAAAGTAGTAAATCCAATGATAAGTCTAAGAGATTCATCATCCAAAACAGTTCTAGGAAAAAAAAAAAAGACAAAACACAAGGGAAGAAATCAACAACAAAATATTTAAGAACATTTCCCAGAACACTAGCTGCTAGAATGAAAAGGCTGGCAAAGTACCCAGTACTGGGTAGTTTGCATGAATGGAGAGCTATATAAAGGTATATCACTATGAAATTTAGAATCCAGGAATAAAGAGAAGATTCTATAATTGTCAAAATAGAAAAATGGTTAGGATTCAGAACAATTCTGGAGTTTTCAATAGCAAAAGAAGAATCAAGAACATGATAAAAAAAAGTCTTCAAAATCTGAAAGGAAAATAATACCCAACTTATTCTATAGCCAGCCAAAATATCATCAAATATAAATATAAGATAAAAACATTTTCAGACACACAAAGATGAAAAAAATTGTATCTCACTACTCTCTTATAAAGAAACAACTGGAAGATGTGCTCTTTCAAAGTAAGAAATAAACTAAGAAAAATGAAGAGATGAGCTATAGGAAATAGAAGAAATAAGAAAGTGACAATAGGAATCTTCAAAAAAATAGTGAAGGAAGATTCCAGGATGATAGCTGCACATCAGATGCAGTGGGCAACCAGACTAGGTGGCAGTAGTGCGACTTAAGAGACAGATATGCTGAGGACTGTCATCACCATGACCCTCACTACCACCACATCATCATCATAAGATATAATGACCTAATGAGTCTGACCTAGATTTCTATTTGTATTTGGCTTCTCCCAACCATACACTGATAAGATTCTTGTCCCCTATTCATGCTTTTTCACTGTTTCAGCTGAGGACACTAAATATACCTCACAAAAGCATTGTATTTTCACTAAATTAGGAGCTAGCGGTAGACCAAGGGAAGCTGAGAAATACGAAATACAGAACAGCACACTCCTTCTAGTCATTTTTCTGCTGATTTTCTCTGCTAACTGCTCCAACTATGGAAAGCCAAGTTTTTCAAGACTACATTGTTCCTTGACTTTCCTGTAAAAGGGCTATAGTAATGTTGAGGGAAGTTGAGGTCAGAGCACAATCCAAAGTATCTGTTCAGCTTATCTTCTACTATGGGCTTTCATCTAATATTAACAATATTTTCCTTTCCTTATACAATATTTATGCCTGTGCTTACTGCTCAATATTTCAAGTTGAACAACACATTATTTATGAATACATACAGTAGTGGTAGGAGTTTTACTCGATGTACTGCCCAGTATCTCAAACCCTAACCCCACAAAATTGAAGAACTCATTCTCCCATCTGCTTTGAGTGTTGATGGCTGACAGCTCTTGCAGCCAAACCACTCACTCCTGCCATTGATTTCAGGGGAAAAGAACTAACATGCCCAAGATTATGCCTCCTTTTTGAAGGGCAACTGATTCCAATGGCTGGTTAGTGCTGGCTCCCTTGCCCCAGTTTGGGAGAATTATCTTTGATCCCTATGAAGGCCAACTATGATTCCTTCATTCCCTACAGGTGTTTATCCTGAGAATAATCTCCAGTAAATCTCCTACTGGCTCATTAGATAATTATGCTCATCTCTTTATCAGTCGGCTTCTAAGGGAATTTGATCTATGACAGTTGGTTCCAGTGAGCAGTCTGAAAAAGTTGACTCTAATGTAGAAATGTGGAGCTGAATTAGCTGCTCACTGGCTAGCCAGCAACAAGACCTCAAAGCCTGTAGTAGGTGGAATATTGATAACCCTGGCATACAGTAGCAGTGCAACCATTCAAAACTTTCATCAATAATGAACTGGAAGTATATACTGGTAGAAAGGAATACACCAGCAGGTACATGTATTGGCACTGAAAAGTGTATCATTAATAAGACTATCGAACTGGATGGCCATTTCCAAGGGCAACAGATGTTTTTTGGGGAAAAAAAAAAACAGTGAAAGGCTGAGAGTGATTAATCAGCACAAGACTAACAGTGAAAGCCAGAGAATGTCCTCAGCAGCATATAAAGAGACTCTCACCTTCTGCAGTAGGAAGGCAAAAGAACCCAAGGAGTAGGCCCAGTACTTTTGTAATAGTAGAGCTCCAGAGAAAGCTGGACTCTCAGGTGTGCAATGTGGGGTTAGGGCCCTAATTCACAAGGAGTGGGACCATGAGACATAGAGTGGAGGCATCTTAATCTCTTAAATCCCCAGATTCCCCTGAACCTTCACAGGGCCTGCAGAAGTAGCCCATGCCTTGGAGTTAAAAGCTAGTGCATGCCTGAAGATGATGCAGAAGCCACTGCCTTTGCCAGACATGTGCTTCCTTGACCCCCCACTCTCACTCCCACTTCTGACCCTAGCCCAATAACTAGGATAAAGCCACAGTATACCCTATCCAGGGAAGTGCTGGGCCTCCTAAGAGAGGAAAGGGATAATACCATGAAGGAGTTGCAGGGTTTAGTCAATACTTACATGCAGGAGCAAGGGCAGTACATACAAAGATGCTGGATCAAGGAGGACAGAGCATTCACTTGGATAAGGAGAGTTTATTGATACATAAATACTTTCTCAGGATACAGGATTTAATACCTGTCTAAATTTTCTATTGCTGCACTAACACATTACCACAAACTTAATGGCTTAAAACAACACAAATCCATTATCTTATACTTCTGTATAGCAGAAGTCTGATATAGGTCACACTGGGCTACCTACAATCAAGGTGTCCTTTCTGAAGGTTTTTTTTTTTTAATTTTTAAAAAAGGTTTATTTATTTATTTTAGTGGGGGGGGGGCAGAGGGAGAGGGAGAAACTCAAGCAGACTCCACGCTGAGCATGGAGCTGGTTGTGGAGCTGGAGTTCACAACCCTGAGACCATGACCTGAACTGAAACCAAGAGTCGGATACTTTACTGTGCCACTCAGGTGCCCTGCCGTTCTGAAAGTTTTAAGGGAAAATCCATTTCCTTGCCTTTTCCAGTTTCTAGATGCTTCCCCCTTGGCTTACAGTTCCTGTCCTCCATCTTAAAGCCAGCAGCCTTGCACATTTCTGACAATGCTTCCATAGTCATAACTCTTTCTCTGACTCTCATTTTTGCTTCCCTCTTCTATTTTTAAGAACCCTTATGGTAACATTGGGCCTAGTTGATTAATCTAGGATAATCTCCCTATTTTAAGGTCCTTAATGTTAACCACATCTGCAAAAAATGTTTTTGCCATGTAAAATAACATACTCACAGGTTCCAGGGATTAGAATGTGGGCCATTTTATTGGAGACCATTATTGCCTACCACAACATCCTAGTATGAACTCTGAGAGATGGGGATAATTCCTTGGTAGGATCACTCTTAGAAGTTTGCAGAAAGTAATGACCTATACTAAGTGAAGACCTTGTGTTACATTATCATAACTCACCACTGAGTGTCCATCACAGAAGAGGCAATAAACAATCAAAAAGACAAGAAGGCTTAGCCAGTTTACATCTGTCAGACTCTGATAGCTGGCTAACTCAGAGCTGGCACAATCAGTGCACGAATGGGGAAGCCAGAGTCGCAAGGGTATATGTGATGCATAGGCCCACAAGCATGCATGCATTTCACTCATCAAAGCAGATTCAGGTACTACCATCTAATGAATAATTCAGCAGAGTGAGAGGCAATAGAAATACCTTTGGAGGGTGTATGTGTGTGTGTTTGTGTGTGTGTTGGGGAGGGGTAAGGTTAGAAGACTATTTGATAACCCTAAAGGTAATGAGCATTATGAGAGCACACGGAAGACATGTCAAGAATTCCAGACAGTTCATAAGAGACTCAATCTCGGGACACAAACTGAGGGTTGTGGAGGGGGGTGGGAGGGATGGGGTGGCTGGGTGATGGGCATTGGGGAGGGTATGTGCTATAGTGAGTGCTGTGAATTGTGTAAGACTGATGAGTCACAGACCTGTACCCCTGAAACAAATAATACATTATATGTTAATAAAAAAAACAGTAAAAAAAAAAAAGTAAATTAAAAAAAATAAAGAATTCCAGACAGTTCAGTCTAGAACATTCTCTAAACAAAATGGAATAGTCAGAAGCTAAGTATGACTCCTAGGATCTATATCTGAATCTAAAGCTATAATCATGATATAGCAAAAACTCACGTCAACCTGTGTCATCAAGAAAAGGTTAGATTATTTTCAGTATGCTCTCTTTAGGAAAGTAAGGCATTACATACATAGCACCTTTTACAGAGATTTAAGGGATGATGGAAAGGAGGCAATCAGGGAAGTAGGGATTTTCTGGGGGTCCTGCTTTTGTGTAGGCAGGACAATTATTGTTAGGCATCAGTGGATCAAATGTAAATGCTTATGATTTGATATCCCTGCTTTATAAGACATGTTAACCAGATGATCTGTGATTACACTATGAAAAATGAAATGAGTAAACTGCTTTCAAAGAATAATTTTAGGGGCTCCTGGGTGGCTCAGTCATTAAGTGCCTGCCTTCAGCTCAGGTCATGATTGCAGGGTCCTGGGATTGAGCCCTGCATCAGGCTCCCTGCTCGGCGGGAAGCCTGCTTCTCCCTCTCCCACTCCCCCTGCTTATGTTCCCTCTCTCGCTGTGTCTCTCTCTGTCAAATAAATAAAATCTTAAAAAAAAAGAATAATTTTAAAACTATGCAAAGATCATTTGCAATTGCCAGAGATAATATATTTATCTATCTAAACACATGTGTGTGCTCCCTCCCTCTCCGACCCACTATAGGACTTCAGTTCTTCAGTGCTGTTTAACCAGCTTTATGTCTTTGAGTGGTTACTTACCCTCTTGGATGCTCAAAAATCCTCAGCTGTACATGAGAGGTTAACCTGGGAGACCTCTAAAATTATATCTCTTTCTAATAAAGTTAGAGCAAAAACTTTAGGAACAAAGAGAATCTGAGTTACTATCTCATAGGATTATAAGCTAGGGAGGTTGAACAGATGCAAAATAAAAAACCTGACAAGCAGCATATAGTAAATGTTTTAGCCTTCAAGATATACTACAAAAATGTAACTAACTTATTTATATACCTGAAATAATGATTTACTTTGTTATAAATTAACTTCTTAAAACACCTTGAAAATATACTAATAAAAACCATATTAGTTTAAACATATTATAATAACTTCTCTGTGTGTTATAAAACCTAATTCATTCAAAGAAATTTGGATATTGTAAATTTGTGAAAAATTTGAACTGAAATACTATTTTAGTCTTTTAATTTAATTTTAATTCTGGTATAGTTAACATACAGTGTTATATTAGTTTCAGATGTACAACATAGTAATTCAATAGTTCCACACATTACTTAGTGCTCACCAAGATTAGTGTACTCTTAATTCCCTACACTTATTTCACCCATCTCCCCACCCACCTCCCCTCTGGCAACCATGTTTGTTCTGTACAGATTAAGAGTTTGTTTTTTTGGTTTATCTCTTTTCCCCCTTTGTTTTGTTTCTTAAATTCCACATGAATGAAATCATACGGTATTTGTCTTTCTCTGAATGGTTTATTTCACTTAGCATTACACTCTCTAGATCCAACCATGTTGTTGCAGATGGCAAGATTTCATTCTTTTTAATGGATGAATAATAACGCATTGTATATGTACACCACTTCTCTATCCATTCATCTATTGATGGGCATGGGCTGCTTCCATAATTTGGCTATTGTAAATAATGGTGCATAAACATGGGGTGCACACATCCATTTGAATTAATGTTTTCATATTCTTTAAGTAAATACCCAGTAGTGAGATTACTGGATTGTAAGTAGTTCTATTTTTAATTTTTTGGGGAACCTCCATAATGTCTTTCATAGTAGCTGTACCAGTTTGCATTCCTACCAACATTGCACAAGGATTCCTTTTTCTCCACATTCTGACCAACACTTGTTGCTTCCTGTGTTTTTGATTTTAGTATTTTCCAACAGGTGTGAGGTGATACCTCACTGTGGTTTTCATTTGCATTTTCCTGATGATAAGCATGTTTTCATGTGTCTGTTTGCCTTCTGTATGTCTTCTTTGCAGAAATCTCTGTTCATGTCTTTTGCCCATTTTTTAAATTGGATTATTTGGTTTTTAGGGTGTTGAGTTGTATAAATTCTTTATATATTTTAGATATGAACGCTTTACAGGATATGTCATCGGCAATATCTTCTCCCATTCAGGCTTTTAGTTGTATTTTGTTTTTTGTTGGTTTCTTTGCCATGCAGAAGCTTTTTATTTTGATATAATCCCAATAGTTTATTTTTGCTTTTGTTTCCCTTGCCTCAGGAGACATATCTAGAAAGACGTTGCTACAGCCAATGTCAGAGAAATTACTTTCTTTGCTCTCTTCTAGGATTTTTATGGTTTCAGGTCTCACACTAGGTCCTTAATCCATTTTGAGTTTATTTTTTTGTATTATGAAAGAAAGTGGTCCAGTTTCATTCTTTTGCATGTAGCTGTCCAGCGTTCCCAACAACATTTGTTGAAGAGACAGTCTTTCCCATTACATATTATTGCCTCCTCTGTCAAAGATTAATTGGCCATATAATTTTGGGTTTATTTCTGGGCTTTCTATTCTGTTCCATTGATCTATGTATCTATTTATGTGACAGTACCACACTGTTTTGATTACTACAGCTTTGAATGGGATTGTGATACCTCCAGTTTTTTGTTTTTCTGGAATTGTGATACCTCCAGGTTTTTTTTCTCAAGGTTGCTTTGGCTATTCGGAGTCTCTTGTGGTTTCATACAAATTTTTGGATTGTTTCTTCTAGTTCTGTGAAAAATGCTGTTCGTATTTAAATAGGGATTGAATTAAATCTATAGACTGCTTTGAGTAATATGGACATTTTAACAATATTTGTTCTTCTATTCAATATGCATGGAATGTCTTTCCATTTCTTTGTTGTCCTCAATTTCTTTCATCAATGTTTTAGAGTTTTCAGAGTACAGGTCTTTCACCTCTTTGGTTAAGTTTATTTTTAGGTATTCTATTATTTTTGGTGTAATTGTAAATATGATTTTCTTAATTTCTCTTTCTGTTGCTTCGTTATTTGGGTATAGAAATACTATGGCTTTATGTACATTGATTTTGTATCCTGTGACTTTACTGAATTCATTTATCAGTTCTAGTAGTTTTTTGGTGGTCTTTAGGCTTTTTATATGTAGTATCATGTCATCTGCAAACAGTGAAAGTTTTACTTCTTCCTTATCAATCTGGATGCCTTTTATTTCTTTTTCTTGCCTGATTGCTATGGCTAGGACTTTCAGTACTATGTTGAAAAAAAATGGTGAGTGGACATCCTTGTCTTGTTACTGATCTTAGGGGAAAAACTCTGTTTCCCCCCCACTGAGTATGATGTTAGCTGTTAGGTTTTTCATATTTATTATGTTGAAGTATGTTCCCTCTAAACTTACTATATTATTTTTTTTTATCATGAATGGATGTTGTACTTTATGAAATGCTTTTTCTCAATCTATTGAAATGATCATAAGATTTTATCCTTCCTCTTATTGTTATATCAGGATTGATTTGCAAATATAGAACTGCCCTTACAGTTTCAGGAATAAATCCCACATGATTGTGGTGAATGATTTTTTAAATCTATTGTTGCATTTAGTTTGCCAATACTTTGTTGAGAAGTTTTGTACCATGTTCATCAGAGATATTGGCCTGTATTATTATTTTGTGTGTGTGTGTGGTGTCTTTATTTGATTTTTGTATCAGGGTAATTCTGGCCTCATACAATGAATTTGGAAATTTTCCTTCCTTTTGCATTTTTTTGGAAAAGTTTGAGAAGAATAGGTATTAACTCTTTTTTAAATGTTTGGTAGAATTCACTTGTGAAGCCATCTGGTGCCGGACTTTCGTTCATTGGGAGTTTTTTGATCACTGATTCAATTTCATTGCTAGTAATTTTCTGTTCAAATTTTCTGTTTCTTCCTGCTTCTGAGTTGGTAGGTTATACGTTTTAAGAAACTTATCCATTTTTTTTAGGTTGTCCAATTTGTTGGTACACAGTTTTTCATAATATTCATTTATAATCCTTTGTATTTCTGTGGTGTTAGTTGCTATTTCTACTCTTTCATTTGTGCTTCTGTTTGAGTCCCTTCTCTTTTTTCTTTTTGATGAGTCTGGCTAGAGGTTATCAATTTTGTTGATCTTTTCAAAGAACCACCTTCTGGTTTCACTGATCTGTTCTATTATTATTATTATTATTATTATTATTATTATTATATTTTTCATTTCTATATCATTTATTTCTGACCTAATCTTTATTTTTTCCTTCCTTCTGCTGGGTTTGGTTGTTCCTCTCTTTCTGGCTCCTTTAGGTGTAAGTTTAGATATTTGCAAATGACATATCAGGTAAGGGCTAGTATCCAAAATCTATAAAGAACTTATTAAACTCAATACCCAAAGAACAAATGATCCAATCAAGAAATGGGCTGAAGACATGAACAGACATTTTTCCAAAGAAGACATCCAAATGGCCAACAGACACATGAAAAAGTGCTCAACATCGCTCAGCATCAGGGAAATCCAAATCAAAACCTCAATGAGATATCACCTCACACCAGTCAGAATGGCTAAAATTAACAAGTCAAGAAACAACAGATGTTGGCGGGGATGTGGAGAAAGGGGAACCCTCCTACACTGTTGGTGGGAATGCAAGCTGGTGTAGCCACTCTGGAAAACAGTATGGAGGTTCCTCAAAAAGTTGAAAATAGAGCTACCATATGACCCAGCAATTGCACTACTGGGTATTTACCCCAAAGATACAAATGTAGGGATTCGAAGGGGTACATGCACCCCGATGTTTACAGCAGCAATGTCCACAATAGCCAAACTATGGAAAGAGCCAAGATGTCCATCGACAGATGAATGGATAAAGAAGAGGTGGTATATATCTACAATGGAATATTATGCAGCCATCAAAAGGAATGAAATCTTGCCATTTGCAATGATGTGGATGGAACTGGAGGGTACTATGCTGAGTGAAATAAGTCAATCAGAGAAAGACATGTATCATATGACCTCACTGATATGAGGAATTCTTAATCTCAGGAAACAAACTGAGGGTTGCTGGAGTGGTGGGGGTGGGAGGGATGGGGTGGCGGGGTGATAGACATTGGGGAGGGTATGTGCTATGGTAAGCACTGTGAATTTTGTAAGACTGTTGAATCACAGACCTGTACCTCTGAAACAAATCATACACGATATGTTAAAAAAAAAAAAGAAGAAGATAGCAGGAAGAAGATAGCAGGAAGGGAAAAATGAAGAGGGGGAAATCAGAGGGGAAGAGGAACCATGAGAGACTATGGACTCTGAGAAACAAACTGAGGGTTCTAGAGGGGAGGGGGGTGGGGGGATGGGTTAGTCTGGTGATGGGTATTAAAGAGGGCATGTACTGAATGGAGCACTGGGTGTTATATGCAAACAATGAATCATGGAACACTACATCAAAAACTAATGATGTAATGTATGGTGATTAACATAACATAATAAAAAAAAGATAATTTTGAGATTTTTCTTGCTTCCTGAGGTAGGCCTGTATTGCTATACATTTCCCTCTTAAACATTTTTGCTGCATCAAATAGATTTTGTTCCATTTTATTTTCATTTTCATTTTTCTCCATGTAATTTTTTAATTTCTTCTCTGATTTCTTGGTTGATTGATTTATTATTTAGTAGCATGTTGTTTAACCTCCATGTATGTGGTCTTTCCAAATTTTTTCTTGTGGTTTATTTCTAGTTTGATAGTGTTGTGGTCAGAAAAGACGTATGGTATGACTTTGATCTTTTTTAATTTGTTGAAACTTGTTTTGTGGCCTAACAATGTGATTTATTCTGGAGAATGTTCCATGTGCACTGGAAAAGAATGTGTATTCTGCTGTTTTAGGACGGAATGTTCTGAATATATTTGTTACATCTATCTGGTCTAATGTGTCATTCAAAGTTACTGTATCCTTACTGATTCTGTTTAGATGATCTATCCATTGGTGTAAGTGGAGTCCCCTACTATTATTTATTACTATTAGTTCCTTTATGTTTGCTATTAACTGTTTTACGTATTTAGGTTCTCCCATGTTGGGTGCATAAATATTTACAAATGTTATTATTTTCTTCTTGGGTTGTCCCCTTTATTATGATATAGTGTCCTTCTTTGTTTTTTTGTTACACTCTTTGTTTTAAAGTCTATTTTGTCCAATATAAATATTGGTACCTTGGCTTTCTTTTGACATCCATTTACATGATAAATGTTGCTCCATCTCCTTACTTTCAGTTGCCTGTGTCTTTATATCTAAAATGAGTCTCTTGTAGGCAGCATATAGATGGTTCTTGCTGTTGTTGTTTTAATCCATTCCATCACCCTATGTCTTTTGATTGGAGCATTTAGTCCATTTACTTCCAAAGTAATTACTGATAAGTATGTATTATAGGCATTTTGTTACTTATTTTGTGGTTTTTGTAGTTCTTCTCTGATTCTTTCTTCTCTTGCTCTCTTTAATGGTTTGCTGGCTTTAGTGATATACTTGGATTCCTTTCTCTTTAATTTTTGCACATCTATTACTGTTTTTGATTTGTGGTTACAAGTTTGTATATACCTTCTTCTCCACATAGCAGTTTATATTAAGTTGATGGTCACTTAAGTTTAAGCCCATTCTTTACTCCTCTCCCCGCTACATTTTTCATACATGGTATCATATTTACATCCTTTTATTTTGTGAGTCCCTTGACAGATTTTTATAGATACACTTATTTTTGCTGTTTTTGTACTTCCTTTTTTTTTTTACCCTTACTTATATGATCTTTTCTTCCCATTCAAAGAGTCTCCCTTAACATTTTTTGTAGAGCTGGTTTAGTAGTTATGAACTCCTTTAGCTTTTGTTTGTCTGGGAAAAATTTTTCTCTCTCCTTCTATTCTGAATGACAGCCTTATTGGATAGAGTATTCTTGGCTGTAAATTTTTTTTCTTTCAGCACTTTAAATGTATCGTGCTGCTCCCTTTTGGCCTGCAAAATTTCTATTGAAAAATCCACTGACAGCCTTGGAGGGGTTTTCCCTTGTATGTAATGGTCTTTTCTTTTGCTGCTTTAAATTTTTTTTTTCTTTATCAATACTTTTTGCCATTTTAACCACTATGTGTCTTGGCATGGAATTCCTTGGGTTGATTTTGTTGGATGATTTCCATTCCTCCTGAATCTGGGTATGTTTCCTTCCCTAGATTTGGAAGTTTTCAGTTATTATTTCTTCAAATAAATTTTCTGTCCCCTTTTCTCTCTTTCTGGGATCCCTATCATGCTAATGTTATACTTCTGATGGTGTTACTGAGCCCCTAAATCTATTCTCATTTTGTGTAACTTTCTTCTCTTACCTGCTTAGCTTGATTACTTTCCATTACTCTGTCCTCCAGGTCACTAATACATTCCTCTGCTTCCTCCAGCCTGCTATTTATTCCATCTAGTGTATTTTAAAATTTATTTATTATGTCGGTGATCTCTAACTGGTTCCTTTTTATGTTTTCTCTCTCTTTGTTAAGGGCCTCACTGATGTCCTCCACTCTTTTCTCAAGTCCAGTGAGTACTGTTATGATCATTACTTTAAATTCCCTATCAGGCATATTACTTATATCTGTTTCATTTGGGTCTCTTGCTGTGACTTTGTCTTATTCTTTCATTTTAACAAGGTGAGCCTTGGGCTTCTGCAGGACCTGCCACCACCAGTGCCGGGAACTGAGGCCCCACAAAATACACTGGTTGGGAGACAGGGTGTTGGCAACATTTGCTCTGGTTTTCTGGGGGAGGGCACCTGCGGTGCTAGGACTGAGTCAAGTGTGAATGGGAAGGGAGGATCTGCAGAAGTGTGAGGGGATGGGGCTTGGTATAAGCAAGTTAGGTAGTGAATGTGGGCACTGTGCTGGTTATGCTTGGTGGGGAAGGAAGATGGTGCCTTGCAGCTCCTTTGTTCCTGAAGAAATCCCTCCATGAAACTGGCCCCTGCAGGGTGTACTCTGAGTGGGGTTAAATAATTCTCCCTCCTGTGTGCCCCACGTTTTCAAAGTGCTGTTTCTATGCTGTATTTCTGGGGGCTATTTGTCCTGCTGTCTCTTTAAGGGTGGAGACTCAATGTCCTATAGTCCTCCAGACCCTCCCAGAGCTGAGCCCTCTGATTTTTAAAATTCCAGCCTTTAAATCCCTTTGGTTGCAAAATTTGGCCCCTCTCATTTTCAACACCAAATGTTATGGAGATTCATATTCTCTGTGTGGTCTCCCTAGTGTGACAGTCCATTTCTTGCCCTTCTCCTGTTCATGCCCCACCCCTGCATATCGCTGCAGTCCATTTAGCTCCCCACTGCATTCTCACCTTTCCTACCCTCTTGGATGTAGCCTCTTGTCTACCTTTAGTTGTGTACTTTGTTCTGACAGTCTTCAGGTCACTTTCTGGGTTATTTACACTGATATGAGTGCTATCTACTTGTATCCATGCAACAAGGTTAGCTTAGGATCCTCTTATTCTGCTATCCTGGCCTCTCCCTTCAAGGTGTATTTTAGCCTTTAAAAATTAGGACAAGATAGCAGTTCTAGAACTCATTTATTAGAAGCCTATTCTACCTTATGATTTTAAATTTAGATATTGAATTTGGTTATCAATTGATATCTTTTAACTGTTGCTAATATAAATTTGCATTAGAGATAGTTTTACTTCAATTAGATAGATTTCCAGGAATAGGACATCTAGGTTGAAAGGTTTATGTCTTTTTAATTTTTTTAAATGTATTTTTAATTTTAATAAATGTTCCTAGATTGCTCTCTCACATTCCCATCATACTATGTGAGATCAATCTTTCTTTTACACCCAGCCAACAACAGGCATTAAAAATAGCACGTTCAGATTCTTATAAATTAATTTTGTCAACTAGTAATTGTAAATTTCAGTACTTTGATATGCATCTCCTTCTTAATGGAGATGTTAAGCAAGTATTTACTATATAAAACTAGTGCTTAGCACAGTATGGTTTTCCATGTAGTTTTATTTATTTGTGAAGAAGTATATTTACTGAAATAATGTAACTTAAAAAAAAAAACATTTCAGCTTGTCCCAATTAATGCAAAAGTTTTAATAAAAAGCGGGCATTTAGAATGTTTCTATACTAAGAAAAACATTTTATCTATTGCAAACATAGATTTCTCACCATCTAAACAATTAAATTGAAAAATTTAACATATTTTAGTAAAATCATTATTTTATTTTATTTTATCAGCTGTCTTCGTTTTTAAACCGGGGCATACCAAGTGTTTCCTTTACTGTTCATCATGAAACACAAACACAGAGGAGAATTTTGCATGCTATTTTAATATTTTCTATGTAGAGCAAAGATATCCTAATTTACTTAATAAGAAAAATATGAGAAAAAAATAATAAAATAACCATATTTATTTTTATCTATTGAAAATACTGCATACATAAAAATACAAAATTCTTACAATATTAAGGGCATGGACTATATTTTATTTTTTAAAATTATTATTATTATTATTATAGCAATAATAGCAGCTAACATTTATCAGATGGTTACTACATACCAGCTTCTGATTAAGCACTTTACATGTATTAATTCATTCAATCTTTACTATCATAATATGATGTAGGTACTATTATGGTTCCCATTGCAGGGATGAGGCACAGAGAGGTTGAGTACATTTGTTGAAGGACAAACAACTAATTAGTATAATTCAGGATTAGAGCACAAGAAGTAGGAGGTGAAAAAAATCCCTACTTTTAACCTTGTGTTGTACTCACTCTCCCTCTGATCTTTCTGTTGTCCACATTACCTTGCAGGCTGACTTGTACAAAGGCCTGCAGTTGTTTGTTTTTTTAAGATTTTTTTTATTTGTCAGAGAGAGAGAGAGAGTAAAAGCAGGGGGGGGCGGCAGGTAGAGGGAGAAGTAGACTCCCTGCTGAGCAAGAAGCCCGATGTGGTACTCGATCCCAGGACCCTGGGATCATGACGTGAGCTGAAGGCAGACACTTAACTGAATGAGCCATCCAGGCGTCCCCTGCAGTTTTAACTTTGTACTTAAATACCTTATTAAGAAATGTAATATGGTGAGCACTGTGAATTGTGTAAGACTGTTAAATCACAGACCTGTAGCTCTGAAACAAATAATACATTATATGTTAAAAAAAAAAAAGAAGAAGAAGATAGCAGGAAGGGAAAAATGAAGGGGAGGAAATCGGAGGGGGAGACGAACCATGAGAGACTATGGACTCTGAGAAACAAACAGGGTTCTAGAGGGGAGGGGGGTGGGGGGATGGGTTAGCCTGGTGATGGGTATTAAAGAGGGCACATACTGAATGGAGCACTGGGTGTTATACACAAACAATGAATCATGGAACACTATATCAAAAACTAATGATGTAATGTATGGTGATTAACATAACATAATAATAAAAAGAAAAAAAAGAAATGTAATATCCAAATAAAAAGAGATCAACTAGTGGTTTCAATAAATGAATTCTAGAACCTCTACCTTGCTTCTCTTTTTAAGAGTATAATATTATTATTATTATTTTTTTAAAGATTTTATTTATTTATTTGAGAGAGAGAGAATGAGAGACAGAGAGCAGGAGAGGGAGGAGGGTCAGAGGGAGAAGCAGACTCCCTGCAGAGCAGGGAGCCCGATGCGGGACTCGATCCCGGGACTCCAGGATCATGACCTGAGCCGAAGGCAGTCGCTTAACCAACTGAGCCACCCAGGCGCCCAAGAGTATAATATTATTTCCTTGTTCTCTTTGGCATCACTAATCAAACTATATACACTCTCTGTAGAATTTGTACTTATTTGAGACTGAATCCACAAGTGAGGATTCTGAAAGCTGAAACCACATCATGTAATGAAATATGACTAAGTATCAGATTAATAATATATAAAATATTTTAAACTGAAAAATTCAATGATAAAATAAAACTGCAGACATTTTAGCAAATCAGACAATCTCAGTTTTAGGCTAACAGAAGAAAAGGCTTCAAAGAATTCTCATACACTATAAAGATTATAAGGACTAGACTGTCACATAGTGACCTTGCTGGTGTCTAACTCTTCTAACAGTATTTGGAAGTGCATTGTTTCAAATCAATAACTAATTAACAAAGTACAAAAGAAGTTGCACTGTTTTCTTAGCTCCTTGTTAAAAATGGCTTTTGGCAGCACATGGGCAGAAAGGTCACTTTTATGACATCTCCAGGAGCCTTTCAACACCCTGCCTCTGTCAGATTAAATTACTTTTAGCAATTAATTGTCATAAGTTAAAACAGAAGCACATTTGTTACAGCAGGCTGTCATAATGACATGGTGAGTAGTTGTTTTGATATGAATTTCTTTCACTGACCTTCTATCATATCTTAATTTTTGTGGTTGACCTAACTGGAAGATTGGGAGCACATCTTAACTCAAGAAGCATGGGCCAAACCTTGGGAGTCTTAGGATAAGACACCAACAAGTAATTGAAAAAAAAATGTCCACACATACTTTGAAAAGCAGAGGTTATGAAAAAAGGAATGTGTAACTTGGAAATTAAATTTAAAACAAAATTATTCTTAAGAATACAGAATGTAACAAGAATTAAATTTTCCATCAAATTCATAAACATGAGATTATGAGATCATTATCATATTGTACTAAAGGTGAACACCTAGAAATAGAATGCTATAAGGAAATATTAATTTTAAAAGGTAAATTTTAGCAAGAATATATATTACATATAATCTATAGGTCTTTTACTTGATAAACATACTGTGTTTAAATCTCCATAACCTTATAAAATCAGTTACTAGCAATTCTTTATCAAGTAATATTCTTTATAAATCTCTAACAGAACAGAAAAAAACTTCTCCTAATTGAGGACTGTAATAATTTGGTAAATCCAGTAAAAGTTCACTTAGTATTTTGAACAGTAAATGACATAAGCAAATTTTTGTCTCAAAGGTAAAATACGCTTGTATTTGATTTTCTCCTATTGCTATACATCTGCTACATTCTTTAGCGATATTAAATTTTAAGAGAACTTCATGGAAGATGAAAAAAATACTATATGAAAACTGGGCCAGCTCGAAAGGACAAGAAAATGAAAAGGTATGACATTTTCAAGAAATCCTAAAACCATGAAAACAGTGATAACAACAGCTAACATTTTTCAAGTGGTTCCTCTGAATTAGATACTGTATTAAATGCACAATATGCTCTAATTCATTTAATCTTCACAATACCCTAGGCAGTAACTACTATTATCTCCTTTTTATATATAAGGCAAGGGATACTTGGAGAGTTTAAGTTAATTGCCCAACATAATACAGTTAGTGGAGTTTTTCTGACTTCAGATCCCATAATCTTAACACTACAGTACTTTTTACATATGTATACATACATATACACATACGCGTGTGCTATGTTTAAATGTTCATAACCTTATAAAATCAGTTATTAACACATGTGTATTACACACATACACGTGTGTGTGTGTGTGTGTGTGTGTGTATGTTTAAACCTAAGAACGATCAACTCTTCCTAGTTGTAAAAATAAACCTTAGGCCTGCAATGTGGGTATGCCTAGCAAAACGATCTTCAGTTCTTCCAGTTCATAGAATACACTGAGGAAAATGCCAGAGTAGTTTATCTGATTTGTATCTGGAGAACAAGAGGACTTACAACCAGAGCTTCCACAGTAGTTGCGAGGAGTCATAAAAATATCAAGAAAGATGTGGGTAGGTATGTGGGCATGTGTGAAGTAGGGAGTCTCAAATATCTGATAGGATCCCTACTATGATCAGGTGTTATTAGCAACAAAGGGCCTGTGAACACATGGGGGCCAGCCAGGGAAGCCTTCTCTTCCTACTTAGAGCATGTCAGTGAATCCTCTGCCCCCTACAGTATTGTTTGTGAGCAGTTAAATTTTTATATTTTTTATCTCCATTAAAGGAACTTACATGTTTGCCTTTGTCTGCTGTTATCCTTCTGGGACTCACCATCACAGTGAGTGACAACTATAATGACAACTATAACCTAGAAATTAAAATTTAGGTTCTTTCTGGAATAATGTCTAATTATGATTATTTGCAAATGTGCTATATAGCAGAATGGGCAAGATTAATCCCATATATACATATATTTTAAAATATTTTATTTATTTATTTGACAGAGAGAGAGAGAGCCAGTGAGAGAGGGAACACAAGCAGGGGGAGTGGGAGAGGGAGAAGCAGCCTTCCCGCAGAGCAGGGAGCCCGATGTGGGGCTCGATCCCAGGACCCCAGGATCATGACCTGAGCCGAAGGCAGACGCCCAATGACTGAGCCACCCAGGTGCCCCTAATCCCATATATATTTAACATTTGGAGTCAACATGAACTTTTTTCCCCCAGAACTATATATTAACTTTACTAATTAACTGGGTAAAGTGCTCCCTCTAGATATTTGTTGTGAAGGCAACTGCAAAGTGATAAGAAATTTTCGATTTAAAAAATTTGAATCTCCAATGGTAACAACACATTTTCCAAGTTAAATTGGTACATTTTATATTAATTGTGTTTGTGGTTAAATATTAGGGGGTCTCAGTCCTTGAGGTTTTTTTCTGTAAGAGTATATTCTGCAGCACTAAAAGATTATCAGAAAAGGCAAAGTAGAATTCACTCATTTCGTCAGACGATCTCAGTTAAGTTTTTTTATATTTCAGAGAGTACTGAGATGGAATACAGTTGACTAATAAAATTTAACCTGATATTCCTTTCCTTTTATTGAAGCCAGTAGTTGCTTTTAGTAAAGGAGCTCATTTTAAGTATCGGAGAAGAAGGGAAAAAAATGATTATTTAAGTAAGAATTATTTCATTATCATAGAATCATAAAAGTTTAGAAATTATGGCTTCCCACTTATTTGCATACCTATCCATTTTACAGAGGAGAAAACTGAGCTCCAGAGATATAAAATGACTTATTTATTATTTCTCACTGGTCACTGGAGTAATTTCATTGGTTGAAATTTCAGTTCTCACAAAAGTATGAACACTAACACAACTTATATTATGTGTTTTATAAATCTTTAAAGTCACTTCAACTACCTCACTACTTGATTCTCATTACAACTCAGTGGAATAGACAGGTCTTAGGAGACTTCTTTTATTTCTTCTTCTTCTTTAACCCTCACCTAATCAATTAGCAGGCCATCCCACAGGCCATCTGAACACTATTTCTAAATTGACATTTTATAACTACTTATAAAATCTATCATCTATAGGCACATTTCATTGGGAAATGACATAAAAAGACTGGCAGGGAGGGTGGAAATAGTTAAATAGGTATATTATAAAGCCAAATAATTGCTATAAATATTTTTATTTTGCCAGCTTGCAAATGTAAAAGAATTATTCTAGGAAAAGAAACACTCTATTGTAAACAATTATAATCTCCATAATCTAACATTGTGATAATGAAGACAGAAATGAGGGAAAGGGAGAGAGAGAGGAGAGATAAGAGATTTTTGTTGGTGGTGGCAGTATAACAGAACTAAATTTCTAACCTTAAATTGGTATGTGGGGAAGGAGGAGGATAGAAAAATAAAATGAGGACTATTACTATGTTAAGACTCTGCCAGATACTAAATGTACAATAAAATCTCAAAAATTACACTAAAATGGCATTGGCAAGTGTGGACAGAGCTTTCAAAGGAATAGAACAATACCCAGGAAAAAAGGGCAAGAACATACGAATTCAGTCTATGTTAAAGGTGGCACTTCAAATCAGTGTGAAAGAACAAATTGTTCTCAAAATGGAGTTAGGATAACTGATTATTTGGAAAAAAATGTAAACATGAACTATCCACATAATAAACATAAAAACAAATTTCTAGTAGATAGAACACTTAAATATCATTGAAAAAAAGGATAGTTTCTTGAATAAAGAGGGTCAGGATAATCACCAAAATGAACAAAATGACACTGGATTCATACCTCACTCCAAACAAAAAAATCAATTTCAAATACTACAGACAGAGGGAAGAGTCAATGCAAAGACTGAAAGGCAGGGATATGCCTGACATGTTCCAAGAATAGTGGGAGACCAGCGAGGATAGAATGAATAAGAAGAAAAGAGGGGCAGGAAATGATATCGGAGAGGTAAAAAGAGGGCAGTTCTCCTATGGCCATTGTCTAAGTAAAGTCAAATCTCAAAGTAAAGTCATTTAGTTCATTTACCCATTCAACAGGTTTTGAATATTATGTATATTCAAGGCAACCTGTTAGGTGCCACAGGACAGAAAAAGATGATTAACTCAGAATCTTTAACCAAATGAAGTTAACGGTATTTCCACAAAGGGATTAACTTATATTAAACTTTTTTAGTAAAAACTAAAGCCAGGGTCACGAGAGGGGGAGTGTAAAGAAGGAAGGCACGTGTATAGGCAAGAGCAGAATTACTCTGAAATCAGAATGGAACCTCCTCAGAAACTCCTACTTAAACTACCTTATATAAGATACTCCAATAGTTAAGAGTAACGCAAAAGAACAGGAGCTACAAAGAATCCCATGAAGATTAATTTATTCATCTTTTAATCCATTCTGAAGAAAGTTGCTTGGTTAGATCTCTTGCCAAAAACAACTACTTAAACCCACATAAAAAGGAACTTACAAACATCAATATCATTAGCAATTAAGAAAATGCACACCTAAATAGAAATAATGGTTTTTAAAGAAAATTACTATCATAACTTCATATTATATTTCCTAAAGAATAAAGTACAAGTTAAAGTGTTTTATGATGTATAAGACTTCATTAAAAGCTTAGGTGCATTATTATTATTATTATTTTTTAAAGATTTTATTTATTTATTTGAGAGAGAGAGACTGAGAGAGAGAGCACATGAGAGGAGGGAGGGTCGGGAGGGTCAGAGGGAGAAGCAGACTCCCTGCCGAGCAGGGAGCCCGATGCGGGACTCAATCCAGGGACTCCAGGATTATGATCTGAGCCGAAGGCAGTCACTTAACCAACTGAGCCACCCAGGCGCCCCTAGGTGCATTATTATTGACTTACATTATTTCTCCTAACCAGTGAATGAGTATATCACAGACATAAAGTGAATGTATCATTGATTATTTGGTAGAGGAGGTAAAAGCAGAAGAAGGAAAGAATTGGTTAAGGGACATTAGATAGTTCTAAAAATTTTGGAATGCTACTTATATGTTTAATTAGCTTCATTTGGGCTACAAGTAAGGGCAAAATCATTTTAAACATCAAGAATAAATACCACTACATTACTGGAAATTGAAATATTACAGTTTCCAGAATGTGTCAAAAACACCTACCAAATTAATTTCTTTAAAGTGGCAAAATTTTTAAGTAGTTTTTAATACTCAATGACACAAAATTCACATTATATAACATAATGTAAAAGACTTCATATAAGCAATCTGCATAAAAATTGAGGTTCTCATTGCAATAAATTATATTTAATAAAGAAAATGTATAAAGTAGTTCTTAAATTTTAATATTCAATGTGGTCTGTTATTGAATCTCTAAGTATCTGACTTTTTTTATTAATGCTATGTTAATAATTATGAAAGATACGTTTTCCCTTTTTCATATGCCTAGAATGCAACATATGAACTGCTTCAAAATCCTTACCACAAACTGCCTAATTATCAGAGTTGCTTAAGAATATTTCGGCCTTCCCACAAGACTGTGCCTGAGCTCCTGGAGAACAAAGATTCTGGCTTTTCCATCTGTGTATCTCACAAACAGCTATAGCAAGCACAACATTTTGTAAATAGTGCTCAACTGCGCTGAAATGCGAAGAGGTCCAATCAAAGCTGTGCTACTCAAAAGGACACATCTTCAGTTTTGAGATACATTTGGTATCTTGTTTTGTAATCCTGGCTAATCCTGTCTTGAGCAGAAATTACATGTTTATTCTTCCCCTGTTTTTTTCTTTAGTATCTAGTACTTGGGAGATAGTATAAAATCAGTGAAGGTAGACTAACAGAATGCAACCTAAAACCGGTACTCTACTTTTATCATAGGAATAGTTACTTTAGGTTATCTCGAAAGTGCCGCAATAAATTTTAAAAGTAAAAGGCAGTAGGAAAACGATTAGGACACTGAGGGGCTAACATCACCATTTAATACAATCATTTAGTCATTACTTCCTAGATTTACTGTCTAAGTTTACCATCTAGAGATCTACCTCTTCCTAGTAATATGACATCTACTAAAGGAGGAAATTCAAACCTGCTCTCCATGGGGTTTGGCAAACAAAAGGACATAAATGTTTACAATGATGTGTAAGTAAATAAATAAACATTTACTGAGGGGTCAATAATTGCCAAATAGTAGGCAGGTAGTCTTTGTACAATTTAGGGGGCCAAATATGGGGTAAAATGTAAGAAAAAGAACAAACCCTCCACATCATCTCTATTTGGGCTACCCTAAAAGGCCACAGTCTATAACCTGCACAACTCTAGGGGGTGCCAGATAAGAATTATGTTCCCATAGAGTTGTGCAATGAGGCAGCCTGTCTTGTACCATATTTCATCCATCTACAATACTATCAATTTTAAAAGGTAGCACTGTTTTATGTACCATTAAGAGAAAAGAGTCACCAAATAATCCATGATATGCCATTAATTTTTAAGATGCATCCCAAATTCAGAGATGTTAAAATGTGATAAAAGTTTTTAAAATCAATGAAAAAAGATGATAATCTGAGCAATCTTCAATTGACTGAGCTATATATGCACAAATAATAGCCTTTCTTAGATGACATTATTATATATGAAGTCTGCACAAGAATTCTGAGGAAATTTTTTCACTCTCCTGTGTGAAATTGAAACAAAGAACATTAAGAGTGAATGAAGTATAGTTAACATCGTAAGTCATATATAATGCACTAAGATTTTCAAATTTATGTTCTTCCCTTAGATCTTTAAATCAATTATGTTAGGAATACTGTTTTCAACTAACTTTTGGTTTAAATCTCAATTACTTAATGACCACCTATCCCCCTCCCTTAATAATCTACACACACACACACACACACAGACCCTGTTCTTCTCCCCCAACCCCATCAGCTACTGAGACAAAGGCCAGAGAAGCCACTTGCAAATCAAAATGGAGGTAAAAAAAAAATGTTCTAATATAAACATTTCAATAACCAGGATGGTAAATAGAAAACCTAGATCCCAGTAACAGCTTTGTTACTAATAATAGTGTAATTCTGAGCAAATTTCTCAGTTTCCTCATCTACATCTAGAAATCAACTAATTGGCCTTGGTATGTCTCTGAAAAATGCCTACCACCTTTCAGATACTATCTTTTGGCAACATATTCTGGTGGAAACCTTCTCCTATAGGTAATGTTCTTACTAAATGTACTGTTCATCTAAAACAGTAACCAAATGTGGGCTGAATGAATATATATACTTCTTTTAATATGGAAAAAATACGCCTCACTGCCAAAAATTTAGAACAGCAGCACTGCAAAAATGAATTCCTCTTCTCAATGACTAAAAAAGATTTTAGTTTTGATAGATTTACTTAATTTAGCAGTATAAAATTCTAGTTCTAATTTTTATCTGATGGTTCAGCTTTTTTTTTAAAAAAAACTATCCATTCTATAGCTCTGGAAATTATTGGTATTATTATTGCTCCAGTAGAAATATGAAACTTTGGCCCACAGTGTCTAAAAGATTTTTATTTTTTTTTATTTTTATTTTTTTAAAGATTTTATTTATTTATTTGAGAGAGAGAGTGAGAGAGAGAAAGAGCACAAGATGGGGGAGCGGGAGAGGGAGAAGCAGACTCCCCGCTGAGCAGGGAGCCCGATGCGGGACTCGATCCCGGGACTCCAGGATCATGACCTGAGCTGAAGGCAGTCACTTAACCAACTGAGCCACCCAGGCGCCCCATCTAAAAGATTTTTAAATAAAAAGTAGTGACTATTAAAAAAAAGTCAAATTATTTAAGAATTATTAAATATAATAGTATCCTGAAATAGAGGCCTGTGATCTTTCTCTTTATCACCTCCTGGGGCAGAGATCTTCTGAAATCTCAGGGAGAAATTTCAAACACCAACTTGGGCATTGGGTGAGCTATATTAAAGTTTCTGGGAAAACAAATTCAAGTATAACCCTCATTTTTAGGGCAAACAGAAATTAGGGAAAGTCTTGGTAGATGACCACTTAGATTCATATTCAAAATTTTATCTTTGTTTTTATGGGGTCCCTAAATGAGCCACTAACTGCAACTAATCTGTTACTTTCAAGGAGGAAAAAAAAATCAATGTTTTCTTCTAGTATTAAAATATGAAAATAATGCTAAGAATGAAATTAATATTATATGAGTATAAGATGAAACTGATACATAGAGTATGTTAAGCAGCAATTTCATGCTCCGAGCAAGTAAATCTAAACATACAATTTCATAACATTTACAAATGCACATATATAATTCAAACTGAAATGAGATGAGTCTATAATGTAACTATTCAAGTCATTCAGTAAACATGTTATATTGCCCCGCTATGTTACACATGAGAGATGCACACAGAAGTGCTTCCATCCACTGATAAAGCTATAATGTGCATATGTGAACACTGGGCTGGCTAAAACACCAAAGAGGAATGGGGTGAAATAACAAGCTGATTGCTGAGAAGAGGCACACTTACCTAAAGACAAACTGAAATCAGGGTAGGGATAAAAAAAAAAAAAGTTCACCTGCGTTAAACAAAGCACTTTTGAGCCAACTATATAAGGTGATTTAGGTTTTTTCTCATCCCCACCTGCAATAACTCCAAACTCCTTTGCCATCAAGCAACTCACACATCCCAGATGGACAGACAGTTTGGGACACAGGAAAAAAGAAAGTATAAGGGTGTCTTACTGCAGAGAAGAGAATGTGGGCCCTAGATTCTATACTCAATGTATCTACTCATTGCAACTCTCTGACAACAGTCTTTGAATAAACTATTGCATTGTGGGGAATACTATTTTTATTGCATCACAGCAATCGCCTTCCAATTCAAGAGAGATCCACTGGTTCATTCACTTATGTGTATATATTTTATATAAACACAGAGAAATCTTAGAGAGCCACTTTTAAAAAATGTTCACTATTGACAATGTAATTTATTCGGAAAACATAGGCTTTGCAATCTGATAGATGTGGACTCCAACCTTAGTTTAGTTGCTTTTACTAGGAATACAACTACGAGTAAGTTTATTTATATCTGAGTCTCATTTTACATTATCTGTAAAGTCAAGGTAATACCTGAGACAGTTGTGAGGATTACACAAAGAAACAAACAACTATTTCTAACTAGACAAATGTATGCACAAGGGCCCCAACCAGAAGAGTGGGGCACAGTTGGAGACAGAGGGTATTAAATTGCCCCCTTTTCCCAAAAAAGGGAGTGGAAGTTGTGAAAGTACAAGAACCACCATTCACATTTAAAGCCCAATAGAAGCATGGTCAATCCAACTGTATTTTAGACAGTTACTGTCAAATGTTACTTTAGACAAGAAACAAGAGGAACCCAATTTGGAGAACTAGGAAGAACATGGCTTCAGAAATGGAGAAAGTCACAGACAGATGCAACTTGGACTGTAAATTAAGGATATTACAATAATTTTAACTAGCATTTGTTGAGTGAATACTATGTGTAAAACCCTGTACACATGTGCCAGAAACCAGCACTCAGCTCTTAACCCCTAGAGAATCCAGTCCACCGCGAAGTTAAGGTAAACACAAAACAGAGAGAGCACCAATACAGAACTAGTAGACTATGGTAGTATATTAGACCTCAGCTGGATGGCAGGACTAAATACTTGAGCCCTCCTGGGAAGCAAGAGGCCATCCATTTTAGAGGAAAGAGGGACGAAATGAAAATTGTAGTTGCTAAAACCCAAAATGGGCACATGTTTCTCCAAGGCCTTCTATTGTTGGGGATGAGCAGTAGTAAAAGAAAAATTCTGGAGCACCTGGGTGACTCAGTAGTTGAGCTTGAGCGTTTGACTCTTGATTTGGGCTCAAGTCATGACCTCAGGGTCGTAAGATCGACCCCTTCGTTGGGCTCTGTGCTGGGCGTGGAGTCTGCTTAAAATACTTTCTCTCCCTCTCTCTCTGCCCCTTCCCCCTTCCCTCTCTTAAAAAAAAAGAAGAGAAAAGAAGAAAGAAAACAAATTCTAAACCCTCAAATTCCAAAGGCCTGGTATGGACTGACATCTTAGTTTCTATGAAGAAGGAGGGAACATGGAGAACAGGTGAAGTAGTCTACACATAGTGCTCCCTGAGTCCAGATGAGAAGAGTTAAAATGGATAGGCCCACATGCCTTAATAAACCAGTCATACCCTGTTCTAGCTTCTCTATTTCAGCTTACATAGCTGCTCACTCATACTGTTCCAGTTTCATTTTGCCTAACATATCAGTTGAAAAATGGTTCTTATTTTAATCTTACAAACTGCTTCCTTTGGTTGCCTGTATGTTCAACTCCAAAAAAGAGGGGTAGACCAGTGGTTCTAGAAATGTGGTCTGCAAACCTCTGGAGGTTTCTGAGAGCTTTCAGGGTGTCCACATAATAATACTAAGACATTATGTGTCTTTTTCACTGTGTTGGCATTTGCAGTTAAGAAGGCAATGGAGAACAAAACTGTCTGTGACTTAGCACAGATCACAGCAGTGGCACCAAATTGTAGTAGTAGTCACTGTGTTCTTCACTGCGACACACTCAAAGAGAAACACACACACACACACACACCAGTTCACCTAAAAAATGCTGATGAAGCAGTAAAAATTACTTTTATTAAGTCTCAACCCCTGATCCTATGTGTGTTTAATATTCTGAGTGATGAACTCGCATAACTGGGTGATGGGAATTAAAGAGGGCACATGATATGATGAGGACTGGGGGTTATATTCAACTAATGAATCATCAAACATTATATCAAAAACTGATCATGTACTATACCTTGGCTAATTGAATTTAAAGTAAAAAAAAAAACGGCACCTGCAAACCAAATCATGTTATGATGCTTGTGTAGAGGAAGAGTAGTTGTGTAACTGAGTTGTGAGCTAAAGTAGCTGCTTTTTAAATAGAACACCATTTTTACTTGTAAGACTGATAAGCAAATGATGATTATTCACATTTGGGTGTTTGGGAGCCATAAACAAAATAAGTCTGACAGTTCAAGAAAAACAACCGATGGTGTTTGTGGCTAATGATAAAAATTGAGCTTTCTTGCTAAAATTAAAATTTGGAGAAACTTGTATCCTCTCTGATGAGTTTAATACTTTTTCAATTCTTAAAATCTTTGCAGATTAGATTGGTAGTAATATTAATAGATAGGATTTTTTGATACATAATAGAATATGTCAACATGTGGAAGATCTGCATAACTCAATGCAACATTATTTTCCAAATGACCAATACATGATGTTATAAAATCATTCATGAGTAAAAGATCCATCCAAAGTACAACAACGACCAATGGATTTTTATGAAAACAATACAAAAAAATACTTAGTGATATGTTTTAGATTCATACAGCAAGTAATCTTTAAGAAACTATTTCTTGGGATACCTGGGTGGCTCAGTCGGTTAAGCATCTGCCTTCGGCTCAGTCGTGGTCCCAAGAGTCCCGCATCGGGCTCCTTGCTTAGTGGGGAGCCTGCTTTTCCCTCTGCCTGCTCTGCCTGCTGCTCCCCCTGCTTGTGCTCTCTGACAAATAAATAAATAAAATCTTAAAAAAAAAAAAAAAAGAAAGAAACTACTTTTTGTTGAGTGTTGGTGAAGCATCATAGAATATATACAATTATCTGAAAAAGCTATTAAAATTCTGCTTCCTTTTATAACTGCATATCTGTATGAGGCCAAATTTTCTTCATAAATGTTGATGAAAAACATATCAGAAGAGAGTGAATGAAGAAACAGAGGTGGAATTCAGCTGTCTATTAAGCCAGATATTAAAGAGACATTTTTTTTAAATGCCACACTTCTCACCATGTGTTTTTGCTTATTTTGAGAAATATAGTTATTTCTCATAAAAAATATGTTATTTGTGTCATCATATAATGGACTTACTGGTATATTATTTTTTATTTTTAAAAAGATTTTATTTGTTTAATTACTATGTTCAGTTAGTCAACATATAGTACATTTATTTATTTGAGAGAGCGAGCTCAAGAGAGCTAGTGAGCATGAGCGGGAGGGGGGAGGGCAGAGGGAGAGGGAGAAGCAGACTCCCTGCTGAGCAGGGAGCCTAACAAGGGGTTGATCCAGGACTCCAAGGATCACAATCTGAGCAGGAGGCAGACGCTTAACCGACTGAGTCACCCAGGCACCCCGGACTTATTGCTATCTTAAAATACATATTTATATTTATGTTTTAAGATTTTATTTATTTATTCAAATGAGCGAGCGAGAGAGAACAAGTGGGGGGGAGGGGCAGAGAGAGAGGGAGAAGCAGATTCCCCACAGAGCAGGGAGCCCCAAGCGGGGCTCGATCCCAGACAGACACTTAACTGACTAAGCCACCCAGGCACCCCTAAAATAAATATTTAAAATTTTTCTCAGATTTAATTCTTTTTGTGGTATCAATTGGTATAACCCACATAAACAAAAACACTTAAGTGACTTTAATAATGTTTAAGCATGTAAAAGGGTCCTGAACCAAAGGTTTGAGAATCAGTGATTATAAACCAACCGGAAAGACCTCATTTGGCCATAATTCTCCCCATACTTCCCAAAAAAAGAGGGTAAAGAGAGAAGAGAAAGAAAATGGGATATACTGAATAGTAGGTATCCCACTGGTTGTTTTCATACACATTAATTTACCTTATTTATCCCTCACAACAGCCTAATAGCTACAACTATCCTTAATTTACAGATGAAGAAACTGAAAGTCAGAGAGAGGTGACTTGTCCAAAGTCACAGCTTGCGAAAGAATTAAGATCATTGTAGCATAATTCTGTTTGATTCTGAAGTTCTTTTTCTTTCCACTACATTATACTTACAGCAGAATTCCTCACCAAATTTGGCCAATAGCCAACCAAAACAAATAAATGCAGAGCTCTGGTCTTTATTGTAATTTCTGTTCTAAATCTAAAGATCTAATTATTTTACTGATTTCAAATTCTTTTTTGGCTTGTTTTTACTGAATTCAAAGAATGCTGGTATACATAATACTGAAGTGGATTTAAAGAACAATGTACTAATTTTCTGAGTGTTAGCATGTATCAGTCATACATAGTATCACAGTTCTTTCAACCTTATGCTAGTCAATTTCAAAGAGCAGATTTATATAATGAAAGGTTTGTCTCTTCTGCTTTATAGGTTCATGTAAGCGAGCATTTATTCAAATATTCATTCATCAAATATCTATTAAAAATCTACTGTTTACTAGGCTTTGGCAGCATGAAACATGAAAATATAAAGATTGATTTCTGATTATTTAAAATAGAAGCATGGCACTTTAAATGCTTTAAAATTAAACAATTTTGTGGCTACTCTCTCTGTAATCAGGTTTGATTAGTTTCCCTTTTAAATGAAAATCTTAATATGAAGAAACTAAGGTATCCTTAGTGAACATTTAATGATTATATTTTAATATTGATTTATTGAGTTGCTAGAAAACGCAAGTGCTACTAATAACGATCTTTTTATTAGGGGCTAACTTTTGTCAGGTGGGATCCATTTCCCTTCTGACTCCAGGTGGAGCCATTCAGCTAAAGTGATGTTCCCAATTTCTGTCACCATCCCTCACTCTTTCCCTCCCACAGGGGGAGTGATTTGCTTGCTTAGTACATTTGGGGGAAGAAACAGAATGCTCCACTCAGCCCTTCTGGGCATCTTTCAAAGCTACTTGCAAAAAGGATGCATTCCAACCTGCTTTCTACCTTGTGAAAGGCGAAGTGGGTGCTTGGAGGATAGATGAAAATGTGTTTCAGAGGGAAATATATTAGGTAATCTAAATTTAGTCACAGATCTAAGCCACATTTTCCATTTGAACTATATCAGTTAATAAAGCTGGTGTTTGTTGATATCCTGTTGTCTGATTCCTTTGTCACTGGGTCCCATACTCAGGAAGGTAAGATAGACATATTATTTTTGGTACAAGGTAATGAAAGGTATAAAAGCTGGGGACCTCGAGAATTGGACACTTTCTTAGCTGATTATGAACTTGAGAGAAGACAGAAGTTATTTATTAGCTCTGAAGCCCCAACACGGTGTATCAGAAACCACGTTCACTTTACATATATTATTATCATTCCATTTTTTCAGACCAAAAAACTGAGACATTGGGAAGTTAACTTGTTTGAGGTCACAGTATATTAAGTGGAAAGAGCTGGGATTCAAATTCAGGTCATTCAAATTCTGCACTTTTAATCTCATTTCCATACTACATCTCTTCAATGGGTATGATTCTGAATGTTATTCAGACACTAAAAACAGAAAATAAAAATAATTATTATCAAATCTGCCTTCAATGATTACCAGTTTCAAGTTCATTTGGGAAAATGTAAATGTTTTGGAATGTAGAAAATGTTTAAAATATAAATTCTTATATTGATTATTAAATTACTATCTAAGCCTATTCTTTTTTCTTTCCAGTTATATATTAAAAGATTTAGGGCTAAGGGGAAAAAAGGGAAGAAAGAAAAGATGCGGTGTGATGGGGGTACTCAGTTTCAGAGGAAAGCAAAATCCAGTATGAACAGCAGCAGCCCCTGGTGGTCTAAGGGGAAAAAATAGTGTATCTATAATTATGTGGGTAGAAATATGTTTTTAAAAAGAATATATGTACATATTTAGCCATTTGACTCAGTTCTCAACCCAACACGTTAAAAATCAGATGCTTTAAAAAATGATCTGTTGGCAAGATGCTTGTTAAAATTTTATCAGTTGAAATATTAAAATTCATTATGAATTAATTAACACATTATATAAAAATAAAATGTTTTTGTTTCATCGTTTTACAAAGTACTATAACCAGTGGTGATTAACACTGGGAATTTTGTGTGTCTTGCTATGTGTTGCTCAGAAAGAAACTAAATTTATAGGATTACCACTAAATTGATGACATTTTCTGTCTTCACTCTTGAATTCAGTTGGCAGATGTTTTTGAGAACAAAAAATTCCATCTTATTACAAAACATATTAAGCAGGTTTTCCTGCCAGGCATGTCTGACATGATGTTTATTGCCTAGACCAAATCAATCCCCTTAATAAGCCATAATATATGCCAGAAAGTACATTATTTCATACTTAAGGAAAGTTGCCACATGAAACAGTAAGTACTTTGATCTCTCAAGCTCTGCTTCTAATGCATCGAAACGTGCGACATAATCCAATAGTTAGTCATATCTATTTATACTCATTTAGTATGTAAAATAAAACTACGCTTTGCTAATCTTAAAGTTTTAGGCCTGGATTCTACTTTATTTCTGCCTGTCTATAATGGATATTTACAAAATTTGAAAGGAGATTTTGGCTTTTTAACAGATTCCAGAAAAAAAGAAAATTCAAATACTTAAATATACAAGGAAAATAAAATAGTTCCAGAGATTAGACATTCATTGACTGTAATATAAATAAATTAAAATTTGGTTGCTAAAACACTAGATAGAAATGACTCCAGTGGCCCTAGCACAGAAGAGAACAGGTTCAGAGAAGAAGATGGGATATTTATTAGCCTTCAGCAGTATTCTGAACATAATCCAAGTCAGAGCATCAAAAACATATTTTTTGAAAGAAAGCTTCAGTTTATCAGTTGGCTGTTTCTGAACAATTGCAAAAATTCACATAAATGCTGAAAAAATCCGTCAGAAAACTAGACACCAAATATCTCTCATGTTAAGGGATAAGATTTTTGATGGATGTCAACAAGCAATCAAGCCATAAATATTTGAGTATCTTCAGTGTGTAATGCCAGGCTTTGCCAAGATTCTTATTCTGTAAATGTCTCCTCCACATTTGGATTTTTCCTTCTGTGGCCATGTAATTTCCTTCCCCCTTCCCCTCGCAGCATTTTTTTTTTTCAACCTTCTGAGTCTAATCTCTCTTATTTACTTCCTATCACCACAGCCCACAATTAAGTCTCTTAGGGAAGAGATATTTAAGCAGTTCCAACTCAGTATTACATATATCAGCATCAAGTCACTTTTGCCTATATTCCACCTACATACTGTAAAGTGCTTTTAAATGATCTTCCTTAGTCTGAGTACTTGTCCTCTTATGCTCCAGTTTGATACCAGAATAACCCTCATTTCTATGCTGCAGGTCACATTATCTAGCTATCTTTAGACTAAGGCCTAGTCTTTTTGCTTTGGTCTCCTTGCAGGGGATTGGATTCTAGTGAGTGGGTTTATTATCAGTTCCTGACTCCTCATAGTATGCTCTGTACTATTGTAAAAATTGGCTCATTTCTGTTTATTCTTAAGGAATGACTGATAAAGTATGCTCAAAGACCTATAATATTATGGGGAGTGGAAAGGCATGAAAGATAAATATTAATAATATTATGAAACAAAAACACAAGAGATATCTCAGGACAGCAAATGATAAATTCCATATAAGTAAACCAATCACAGTTAACTTCCATGAGTCACTGTAAGGAGAGGTCACTGATTATGGTGATATGAAAAGGTGAGATTTCAGCTGGGCACTACAACATGGATAGAATTTGGATGAAGGAAAAGAACAGGAAGCAAAGTTACATAAAGCACAAAGTGTGTACAGCAAAGAACAAGTATAGCAGCCTGGCTCTACTCTTATGAGCAAGGCTGCAAAACGGAAACAGCAGTAGGTCATCATGAAACATTTCCATTTTGACCCATAAATATAGTACCCTGATGATAGAGCTAAAAAAGAAAACAGGATATCCCACTTTTATATATTCAGATGAAAAGGTATAGATCAAGGTATTAAATAAATCTTGAGAAACTGACTTCTTATTATCAATTTTTGTAATGTTTTCTCAGCCACTGGACTGGGTAGGGGACCAACATTGTAATTTTTTGTTTGTTTTGGATTGTTTGAATGAGTTTTCTCACAATCAAGTAGCATACTTTAATGATGCAGGACATATTTAAAAAAAAAAACAGTAGTAGTTTGGGATTTTAATCTTGGCTCTACCACCTTACTTACCAAATAAAAATTTATTATGAAGACTCTGTTCTGACCCCTGGGGATATAACAGTGAGCAAAGCAGACTAAGTCCCTGCTCTCATGGAGCTTACATTAAGAGCTACGTGACTTTGGGGAAATTACTAAGTTTGACTCATGGTCTTCTCATGTAAAACTGGATCAATATTAGTGATCCTATTAAAAGAGACTATGTATGTATACACATACATATAATGTAATCTATTTATGTGATTTATTATTTATGTTTTAAATATGTATTATATATGAATTGTTTATAGATATTTAACAGCATCTATTAAATAACTGATCAAAAATCTATTAATCATCAGATGTCATTTACTTTATATCATGCTTTTTATTATAATTGTTTTAATTTTCATATTTCATGTATATATTTTGTTTCCAACTGGTTAGAACAATGTGATAAAGAGGAAAGGGAGAAAGAATCTACAATTAGAAGTCCTGGTTTCAACACTTAGTTCCACCATTTACTAGTTATTTGATCCTAGACAAAAATGAGCCATCTGTGCATCAGTTTCCTTAACTATAAAATAAGGATAAAACTATTTGATCCACTTACCTCATGGGATTGTTCCAAAGAATAGATGATCAATTTCAAAATGTAAATAGTTAAGAAGTATATAAATTAATGCTAATTTATCCCCATCACATACCATGCTCTGTGTCTGAAAATTACAAACACTTTTTGGAGACATGTATTGGAAAGGAGAGTATAAGAAGTCACTTCTCGAGTGGGTCAAAATTACCTAAGAATTAAGACACATTATACAACATGAATCATTCTTCTCTTTCTCAACCACCGGATCACACCTTACTATCTAGAAGTATGTTTGAAGAGTACCAACTTAACTCTGCTATTTTGCACAATTATAGAAGATTTTAAGAGAAAGGGTATTTATTAAGGAAAAGTGACATTCATAACTAAGACTATCAGGTATATAGTTGTATTATCTAAACGAGTCTGTTTTTGCTTTAAGTGCTTTCAATGGGAACTGAGACTGATGAGTGAAATGGGACAAGAAAGAAAGAAGCAAAAAGACATGATAAGGAAAAAAGCAGAAATGGCAGGAGTGTAAAAGAGATAAGAGAGTGAAAGAAAAAAGACAAAGGGAAAGAGAGATCTTAAAAATGAAGCAAAATAAAAAAAATTTTCTTCCTTGATATAAGAAGAAAAACAGGCAGAGATAAATAAAACAGATTTGAAAACAGAAAACAGAAAATGTACACATACAAGAGAACAAAGCAAAATATCCATGCAGTGGTGACAAGAGAAAGAGAAAATAGAAAAGAAGATATAAAACCTACAAAACAGATGTCAGAAATAGATGCATAATCTGTATATATCATAGGTTAATAAAAGAAACTTTAAGAAGAAATAAAAAAATACGTAAAATCACTTTTTGTTTACATTTTACATAAGCCAGTGAATTTTCTTAATGATTTGTATACTTAAAAACTTTTACAATTCGTTTTTGAAATCTGGATATCAGAATTAATTTTTTTTTAACTGTCCTAAGAATGGTGGTTGACAGACTGGATTATATAATTAAAAAGCTTAGGAAAACTGATATAGAAAGTGACATCATGATACTTAGGCAGCCATAGGAAGGAAAAATGGTAATATACCTACATTAGAACAAGCAAGCTACTTACTGATTCCAATCTAATCACTGTTTTTATTTTTCAAAAAATATATTAAATAGCAAGTTGCTTTTCAGAAATTTAAATACTACAATCTCACTAACTTTTGCTTTAGTCACTGTATGATGAGCTTTGGGTATTCTTGGTCTGGATACCCTTTTGGGTCTTGAGAATTTATATGCTGCTTTCATACTGTTTAGCTGCCCTAACTTACTCAACAAACTGACCTACAGTCTTGAATGTTTGGAGTGCAATTCCCAAAAGCATAGTGATTATGCAATGAACTAGAATGAAGAAAATAACTTAGAAAGTTATATATTCCCCTCAAAGATGGTATGAAATATTTTATTAGTAAGCTTTTAAAGGAAATGTAAAAATAGCTCAAACTGATTAATTTGAAACTTTACTATTATTCTACAATATAATTTATAAAGTGTTAATTTGTCTATGTTTAAATGTTCTGAATTGCTCACTTTTAAAAAACATATCAATTTACTGTTTTACTTACCCGGTAGCATTTTTTGACGTTTTACTATTAAATTCTATTTCTAGGACCCATAAGCTTTGAAAATTGCATAAATCTACCTCATATATACAAGCACAGTATGTATATCAAGCAGAATGTGTCAAAGTTCAAATAAAATTGTTTGTGCCCCCTACGAATTAGAACTCCTTGGGCAGCACTGCTATAACGATCGCATGCTGCTAGCATTACAAAGTGCAAAGGTTCAGTGGGTAAGAAAAGAGCAAAGGAGAGAGTTCCCTCATTACACTAGCCCTAAACTATTCTAGTTTAAATATTTATTAAGATATTAATTACTCTTCCTCCCTCCATCTGCCTTCAGAAGTTAAGCTGAAACACCGTGGATGGATGGTTGCTCATAGAAAAAGAATGTATTAAAACCATTACCACCCAAGATGAAGACTGATGTTTTGTATGGTGCATTATTAATCGCTTTTGAAACTTAAGTAAAATATCGCACTGAAATAAGAATGACGTGTTTTGTAATTTAATAAAAAAACAAAACATTTCATCCAAGTAACAACCATGGGATATGAATGGTTGAAAATTAAAGAATTAAGTTTTTTTAAAAAAATAATATATGTGAAATAAAATACAAATAAAGTAAAAGAAATAATGAAGGAAAGTAATAATCTTATTACTTACTCTGATATACAGCTGCATCATCTCTTTTTCTCTTTGGGGGTTACGATACTTTTCATAGAAATCACGTCGCTTCTTTGTTTCTTTAGAGACTTTATCTTTTCTTTCCCGTTTTTCTGCTGGTTCATCTGAACTATCAGAAGATGACTGTACATGGATCTTTGGCTTTTCTACTTCAATATAGTTTTCATTGGGATTCAGTACTATTACTCCATATCCTTCCTGTTTTGAAAGCAAAGAAGGCAGCATAATTTAACCTTAGAAACCATCTCAATTCATAAAAAATCTGTAAAATTTCAAAGTAAGTCATTTAATATAGTTGCATATTCACTAAAGTATTTCTTTATAAAAGACTATAGTTCTACTTTTTCCAACAAAAAGTTATTTAAATTGTTTGCCTATTTGTAAATAAACAGATTATTTGTAAGAATAAAAAGACCAAATTGTAACATAAAGATTACGAAGGTTATATTTTTTAAAAAGGACTTCAGATCTCTCAAAACCCCCCAAATAATTGAAATAAATTATCAAATAACAAGTACACTTTCAAACCACATTAATATTTAAATACCTATTTTGAGAAAATAGCCTCCTTGAAGCTGAAGTTAAAATTTCACAACCTATTTTGTTGGATTCTCTTTCTTTTACAATTGCACTTTAATGAGCATTTTTTATTTATTTGAATTCAAGAACGTATAAGCAATTAAGGAATAAATGTGACCTAACATTCTACAGATTTACATATCTGTAATATCAGAAACATATAATGTCTACCTGTGCACCTTGTATTTTTCCACCTCTCTTCTTTCCGGAGGCCACACAATCATAAAACAAAATAATATCCTACTACAATGCATGCAAGCAATTATTTAATCCTAAAATTTCTTTCATTTTTAACCACCATAAAAATTTCTCTTTATTAGGGACCAGTATCAGAAAACAAGTCCCAAAGTCTAAAATACAGCTTACTGAGCTATTATACCTTCTCTAAAGTTTTAAAGATATATTTTCCTGTCTGACAATTCTAGCAAGGCAAACATTTCTATGGTTATAATTAGGAAAACTTTTGGTATTTATATTAAGTTATAACTGATGGAATAATCAAACCACGAGAAAGTAGAGAAGAATAAACAATTTCCACTGACAAGCATGTGCAACATAAATTTGTGAAGCTATTAATATCTTATATTTTCTATTCACTTCTGTACTGTGGGTGTCCCAATTTTGCCTTGTAAAATCCTGTAAGATCATATTTTAAAAATGTATTATATTACAATAAAAACATGTAAGAGCTATGGAAAATAAAGCTTGAAAAATCTCACCCTTACTGAAAAAGAAAAGTATATACTTTTTCCAAAACTGTAAGTGTAGAACTACTTCAAGTTTAAAATTTGTTTTTTGCCAAACCAACCATAAGAAGATGATTTTTTAAAAAAGTGATGGCAGTAATAATAGAGTAATGTTAGCACTGACAATTATCTTATTTTTAAATATGCTACACTGCTGCACATAGTTGGTTTAATGGTCGATTTCACAATCTACATAAAAACTTCAATGGGATTTTTCAATTTTTTCCTCCAGTTGATATTATTGTCTAAAACCATAATATGGTTTGCAGATTGTGAAGTTCATTAAAGTTGTGATTTTAGTGATAGTACTGTTAATTAAGATATAGTTGTCTTGCACACATGAAAACTATATAATACATACCAAACTGATTAACAAAATACCACATATTCTTTAATACATGTTCAAATAAAACTTTTAAATAAATACCTATTTTATGAGAAGTTATAAAATATTTTACAAATTTAAACGTTCTACATCAAAGCACAAGATAAAGGGTTTTTCTTGTTTCTCTTTTTAAGTATCTTAGCTGGTAAGTCAAAGTTTTACCAACAAAAGATATTTTATTTGGTCGTGCTTTATTCTAATCTGTATAGCTATTCAAAAGTCTTGTAATTCATTGTGATCACTGTCAGGTAGACAGATTGTCACTTGGTGATTTTCTACAGTTGGACACACTTGACTAGTTATTAAAATCACATTTGAAGGAAGTTCCTACCCCTCTTCCTTGCGCCTCTTACAACTTTTCACGCCCTTCTCAAATTTCAGCTATAACTTCTCCTCCCACCAAAAGTAAGTTAAAGAACACTGTTGCACTCTGCTAAACAGGGTGAAATAGAGGCATTCATACACTGTCTCTGGTGTAAGGAACATAGTCAAAAAAGGTCACCATAGGCCAAAAAGAAAATTGCCTCCTTACTAGATTCTGTACCGTGAGTAAGTGGTCTCCTGTCATGTTTCTTCCCTGCCTTCCCTGAGTGAGTTGAACTTTAAACACACACACACACACACACACGCACGCACATGCACACAGTCTCTCATACTCACATATGAGTTAGAAGTAGCAAACCCAAAATAGAATCTTAGAATTTTTAGAGATGAAAGTAGTGATATGCTACATTTTAATGATAATATGAAAAACATCAAACTCAATGTAACAAAGTGGGACTTTAATAAATTGACAGAACGTGAGCACCACCTTTGCACCATGAATGAATTCCAAATAAAGGTAAACTCTTTAGATAAAATTTACAGTCACTAGAATTATAAAACTTTCCCCTTAATTTTTAACTTAATCACTAGATACAATATTTTCATAATACCACATTTATTTGAGCAGAAGTTTTTACTTCAATTTTTGGAAATCATTGATTAAAAAATTACTGCGCCTACTTGATTTTAAATGGACTGAAATTTGATGTGTCCGATCTAAATAAGTATAAAAAACAGACACACATAAATCATCAAAGAAGTAGTATTTGTCTAAGTTATTGATTATGTAACTGAAAATTACATGACTCATTTGTCCAATTTTATAAAGACACAATGTCAATTTTTCACCGAAGCATCAACTGATGAAAAATGATTCTATTTTTAAATCACTAGTATATAAATCAATTAAAGAATTTTTAGCATTTAGATTTCAACAATGAATGCTGCTCTTTAAACACCTGAATTATTTAGAAAATATTTTATCATTTAGATATTTCATACTGCCAATTTAATTAATGGAATAACAATCAAGAAATATTCAGGAACATTTTCTGCAGAAATGAGAGCTAATTTTAATAAATGTCTTTGTTACAAATTCAATTACCATTCTGTGAAAAACTTATATTTTTCAATTAAAATTTTCCTGATAAATTAATTAATGCGATATTCACAGAGACCATTAATAACCATTTTATAATGAGGAAGAGAAAACTGGAGAAACAAAATATAGTTAACTATCCCACTTACATGCTCTAACCACAGGTACTAGTAAAACTTTGTCTTCTCCTCCTTTCCTCTGTCACATATAAATTTGTCCAAAAATTTCTTTATACATTAAAGCTAAAAAGATTTTTGCCATGTCAACATTAATACATGGAAACCAGGTTATCAAAGTAAATAGTCAAAGCAAAACAAGGCAGATAGCATATCAATAGCTAAATTTAGCCATTGTAAATGCAGTATCAATTTATATCTTAAAAAATCATAATAAATGTCATTTTAAAAATTCTCTCTATTCCCAATAACTCAATCTATACACAAAGAAATAAATAAAAAGAGATCCTAGTTTGACCTATCACAAATGTACCCATAAAGTTTTACAAAACTCTGTAAAACCAGGCATAAGACATAATATCATAAAAGAACCGTGCATTGCCACTCTAATGAGGCCTCCATAACTAATGCTTACAACCTTAAACGTTTTATATTGAAGTATTATTTTTATATTTAATTATTCATGCTAAATTTCTCATAAGATGAAAAGGCAGGTCATTTCAAACATACATGGAAACTTCTGTTATCTTTAACAAGACAAAATGATCAAACTGATTATCTAACATTCTACAACTAAATAAATAAAACTTCTGGCATCCTGATTAATGATTTACCCAAATCAATTCTAATATCCAACATTTGAAGAGACAAAGTATATATAAAGTTGTTAATTAACTATTAGGTTTGAGTGCACAGTCTAGTAGAAGATCAAGAAAGTGATCAAGAGGATAATCTTTTCCATTTATCTCATTCCATTTTCTATCCTTTGTAGCTATAACTGTAGTTTCATTTTCAGAAGTGTGTTTATAAGGCCTAAACAAACCATGGAATCTTAATCAGAAACCCTCAAAATTTTATTGCTAGACATACAGTTTATTCAGCACAAGGGCTTGCTGTGATTTACATAGAAGCACAGGCCTGCAGGCCTCCTTTACTTTTAAGTCTATAGATGCACTTACTAATAAATAATCATTCATTTATCATTCAATCAACAAATGATGGCTTAGGTCAGAGGTCTAAAACAGACAGGTGATGCCAAACACAAGAACCAAAGAGGAAACCTTGCTTAAGAAATTAAATCAGTATAGAAATGTACTTGTCAAGAAGATTCTACAGATAGATAAAACGTTTCCATGTCTGACCAAAGCCAGAATGTATTTTGATCCCAACAAAATCTTGCTGAAACTGAAGATTTATCCAAGTTAATTTGCCTATTAGTTACCACTTACAAGGAAAATAGAAAATAGGGAAAATTCTACATCTTTTCCAATCTCCTATGGTTGGCTAAATAAAAAAATCAGGTGAAAATACTCAGCTCTGCATATTAACCTGCCAATACTGTAAGTCACATGTGACCAAAGAGGTCAGGGGCCAGAGTAGAATCCTCTGACCTATGGAACTCTCTGTTTTGGTCTTCAGGCAAAGCTCTGTAAAGATCATTTTACACAGATTGATCAATCATATTTTCCAAGTTCAGCATTCTATCTGCTTGGTTTGAAAGAAGAAAGGTGCTCATCCTCAAGGGAAATGAAACCCAAAGCATTTTACCTACATATAAACTACATATACCCATGGTTAAAATGGACAAACCACTGTCCATTCATCTTTTCTGAAAGATGTATGTTGTATTTATTCTCATCTTTTTCCCAAAAAGGGTATGTCTATGTCACTGTTGCAACATTCTAGGTGCAACAGTGAGATGAGGTCATGACAACCAATCAGAAGTCACTAGTGAAGCGTTAAAGTAAACAGAGCTGTTGGAGCTGCAGCTCTGCTTGAAAAATGCCCCCTCCATTATTTCAGCAATTTTCTCAAGACGTGACCTGGGACTGAAACGCCTAAAATGTCACTTGACTCCGTTTTGTGCTTCCTCCCAATGTGCACTTAAGTAACAGCACCCTGCTAATATTTTATAAAATGTTTGTCACAACCATGCTTTCTTTACCTTGTTGCTCCCTAAATTCTAATGTCGTGTTCCATGGTACAAAAATGCCATAATATAGACCAACATAGATTATTCCAGTAAGTTTCCAACTTCAAATAGCTCATCAAGTTAGTCAGTAAAAGAAAGCATGCCACAAAAAGTTTTCAGAGGACCACCTGTTGTCTATTATTTTTACATAGCACTTACTCATAAATCATAACACAGGGTAATTAATCAAGCTGTCAAAGAGAAGGTCAAAGGTTATATGGTAGAGTCAGAAGGTCATGCATGGGCTGATAGAGGTCAGGGTCACACTGCATTCCTCATTATCAAGTTGGGATGAGAGACGGCCCAAGCAAACAAAAGTGAAAGCAGATGGAGAAGTGAGTGGATAAAAAAAAAAAAAAGAAAGAAAATTTCACAAACAAAAAGAAAAGTGAAAGAAGACTGTCAGCTGCCTTCAAGTAGAGAATAGAAGAGAAAAGAAATACACTGAAATGTGCTCAAAGGAGCTCAAGAACATAAAGAAACTACAGTTTTATTAATTAAATAAGATGAATATAACTTTTCCTGGCCATTTTACTAGTGCATACTAAGCAACATTAGAAAATATATGTTTAGCATCTCTATACCTTCTCCAGCTAGTGTGCTCAAGATAAATTAAGGTAAAGGCAAAGAGTTCCAAAGATAAAGTATGATTACAAAAAAAAAAACAACAACAACACAAAAAAAACACTGCAACTTATAATAAGAGGGTTTTTTTTCCTTTAATAATGTCTCTGAATTACAACATAGATGTGCAAATAGTTTTAGCCACAGGATAGACAATTTTTAAGTATGATACAAAGATATCCACAAATATAAACACATCATAAAAGTCCTTTTGAATAACAAAACAGTTATAAAATATTCTATTATTATGCTGGCCTGAATCAGATGCAGAATACTGTGCAAAATTAGCTGTCACCCTTTGCTCGAAATCTTTGTTAATCTCATTTTGAATGTTTGCAGCTTTATCAACACATGCATCAATGTCAGCTCCTTGGTTACTGAACCGCTATAGTTGGAAGAAGATATAATTAAAATGTTTTGGCACAGAAAAGGTGAAATTGTATCTTCCCTTGTTCCCTTAGGAGTCTGTAAAACATGAAGGATATATTGACAAACATATACCCTTGTCTCTGGTTCTGACATCCCAGGTCATCCAAGTACTATTTATTTTGAAACATTCACTTTGCACTTACCTATATTATCGCCTGTTCTGTTTCTAACTTTTCCTAGATTTTAGAACATTGTGATGCTTAAACACCACAATTTTTTCTTCTGATCACCAATATTTTATTTATTAAAGCATCCCATAAACTTACATTATCATCATAAAAAACATTTACGATTCATTATCAAGGACATAAATATGATTTAATAATACAGCATTATGAAATCTTTTATATTCTTTGCTTTTCATTCTCATAAAAAACCCCCACAAACATACACCCACACGTTTACACGTTACAGTAAAAAGAAATAACAAGTTACAACTGTTGCCTGTCTATGACAGATCAAAATCCCTAAGTCGATATAGGGAATCTCACAAACACACATCCCCATTACATGGTCCCAAGCAGAGTTGGATGGACAAATTTATCTTATGAAATTTACTGTTCTTCATGAAAGTTATGCCCTTATGCTATAGAGGGCAAAATGAAAGTCCAATAGTCTCTTAGCTTTCCACTAAAATCCATTATAAAACTGTGTAAATATCGTAGTTCAAGGTCTTTTAAAACATTATCCCTTTGACCCAATCATATACCATGCAAACATATGCTTACGTTTTTAAATTACTCTTAAAATCTATGGTACATTAATCATTTTATCTTCAAATATGTCACCTTTCTCTTTCTTTTTTACTCCAATTAAAACAGCATGTTTAAAATATTTTTGTTGTTTTTTCAAGAACATATATGAGTACTTTGCTTGTGGTTCTAGAGTCCACTTGCAAGCATGACGACATAAAGAAGGATCCCAAGTATTCAATGAGTCAATAATTTGTTAAAAACTGATTTCATACAATGAATATTTAATAAGCATCTACTATTAACCAAGCACTGTGCTAGGTACAGTGCTATACCTATGAGTCACCTTTCATTTTAAGATATTTCCATTCAATAAAAAATTCCAAATCAGAATTAAGTACAAATCCCTAAAATGTCTACATGAAACCATTTTATTCTTCAAGAGAAAAGAGGATATGAAAAGGGGAAAAAAGGAAGAAAGCATAATGATAAGATATTCCTAAAACCAATGTAGCTACATTTTCAATGTTAACCCTAAATGGTAAGCTATGTTTCTGTTTGTATTAAGAGTAATAGTTAAACTTAACTCCATCACAATGAAAATGCACTGCTTGGGGATGTGTGTGTGTATATATGTATATGTGTATATATATGTGTGTGTGTGCGCATTGTACACATTCAGATATTTCAATGAGTAAAATCA